>NC_054375.1:139872793-140165293 GCF_017654675.1 Xenopus laevis
TCCCCCAATTTATAGATCCTCCCAGATGAATGCTCAATGCACAGAGCTGTATAGAGACATGGAATTGATAATAGTCAGCCCTGCAGCATAGGCGTTTTATGGGTATTCAATGAGGTTGATATACAGATATATATATATATATATATATATATATATATATATATATATATATATGTATATGTATGTATGTATATATATATATATATATATATATATATATATATATATATATATATATATATATATATATATATATATATATATATATATATATATATATATATATATATATATATATATATATATATATATATATATATATATATATATATATATATATATATATACATTCATGATTTCCCTTGGTATCCCTTAGCCTGTACAGGGAAGGAAAGATGAAGTGATACTCACATTTATAGGATCTTGTTCCTCTCTTCCAACGCGGATGAAAGCCCTAAATTTAAAAGCAATAGAATTAGGAACTGAAAGTGCCAACGAGGAACTGGGCACATTACTGCCCTAACCACAGAACTGACAGTCAGTATGATCAATTAAGGGAATAATATTAGCTTGCTTCACAAGTTATAGGCCAGCAAGATAAGCAAGAATTCCGTGGTTTATGGCAGATTTCAAATGTAGTGTTAATGCAACCGGTACAGCAACACCCACTTATAGATTCCTGCACTAAAGCTTTGTGTTTTTCTGAACATTTACGAAGTGAGTGCAAGCCCTAATATAACTGCCATATTCTCTTTCTGTGTATGCTACCATTATATCTGTGTGCACCAGCGGGACCTGTCCAGGTGATTGGTCAATCCAGGTCATAATGTTCAGACCCCTCTAAAGGTGACCATACACTATTAGATCCGCTCGTTTGGCGAGGTCATTAATGAGCCGATCTTAACCCGATATGCCCACTAACGGCAGGGCTATCGGGTTAATCCGAACATTCGCCCAACAATTGGATTACAACGAAGCAAATGGGCGCCAAAGGGTCG
The DNA here is from genome assembly GCF_017654675.1 of Xenopus laevis. Classification (NCBI taxonomy): domain Eukaryota; kingdom Metazoa; phylum Chordata; class Amphibia; order Anura; family Pipidae; genus Xenopus; species Xenopus laevis. The sequence goes on from NC_054375.1 coordinate 139,873,792, forward strand.
TAGGACTAGATCAACTAGCCGATGTGGTCCTCGATCGAAGGAAAAATCAAACGTGCCTGATCGATATATGGCCAATCGGTGTGGAGTGAGGGGGGACCAATCGGAAGCCCCCACACACGAGCAGATAAGCTGCCGAATCAATCGAAATGACCGTTATCGGCAGCTTTAATCTGCCCGTGTATGGCCACTTTAAAGCCCAGGTGAGTTTAAAACTGCACACCCATAAGTTTTTCTGTGGGAATTTGTGAATCCATTGAGCCACCAAATCAGACTCCACTGAATCACCAGATCAGACTCCATTGAGCCACCAGAGCAGATTCCATTGAGCCACCAGAGCAGATTCCATTGAGCCACCAGAGCAGATTCCATTGAACCACCAGAGCAGATTCCATTGAACCACCAGATCAGCTCATATCTGGTGCCATTGTACAGAATCATGGGGTGCAGTTGTGGCTCTCCTGAACCACTTCTATTACCATTGCAACCAAACATACCAGCTGACAAAAAGCAAGATTATGTCCTCAATCAACATCCTAAATAATTAACTAGTAACTCATTATTCTCTGTCAGCTTTTCTTACCTCATGGCTGGAAGATGCAACACCAGAAAGAAACAGGATGAATAAGAACATCATGGTGCAATGTCCATACACGGCTCTGACAACCTGCAAGGATAAGATCAGCTGGTGAGATATAATCATTTATGAATTTCCAGTTGGGTCACAGCTCAGTGATGCCTGTGGGATTTTGTGTTCCAGGGGGACATTTGATCATTTTACCATCATAACCTCAGAATTCAACATGGTGTTTGGCCCACTAATTAAAGCAATAAATGGCGGAATGGTCATTTAGTTTCCCTTTCAAAGGGCCCTCTGTTGCTGGATATCTAGATTTCTAAATATGTCATGGATACATATTGTACCATATCCTATCACATGATGGCCCCTACATAGTAAAGGGGCTGGCAACCTTCCGGCCAGGTATAGTTTAGGTAGATGATATTGAGCTTAAAGGAAAAGTAAACCTTAAAAATAAGTGAATGTAAAATTGATGAGGGTGCTATTCTAAGCACTTTTGCAATGTACATTCATTATTTATTTATTTATTGTTCATTCCAATATATTAAGGGATACATGTCCTGTTATATGGATGAATTGTGTTACAACAGCGCCACCTGCTGGTCATTTTTCAGACCAGTCTGACCACCAAGTAGTCAAGGAAGTTGTCAGGAGAAAGAAAGAGGCTGCTCTAATGTTCTTCTGCTTAGGAAAAAAATTAGAAACCTTTCTCAAACCTTTCCTAAGCAGAAGAACATCAGACCAACTTGATGACAACTTCCTTGACTACTTGGTGGTCAGACTGCTCGGAAAATGACCAGCAGGTGGTGCTGTTGTAACAAAATTCATTCATCTTAACAGTACATGTATCCTTTAACATCTTTAAAAAAAAAAAATAATGAATGTACATTGCGAAAATGCTTAGAATAGCACCCTCATCAATTTTATGTTTACTTATCCTTTAAGAGCATGTCTGTAGTTGTCTAGTGTCCCGTGTGAAAAGCAGAATCGGGAGCCTAGTTCTGGCTCTTGGAAGTCTTCTCCTGGCTTCCGCTGTAGAGGGGGGAAGGTTCACTCAAAGTCACACAAGAGGACCCAGTAAGAGTGTGAGAGTTCGATTTCCAAGAAGAGGGGCGCTAAGTTTATGGTTCAAAGATGAGTATCAGAGGTACCTTCACCTCTTGCTAGTGGTAGCATAAGCGTCTTAAAGATGAAAGCGCCTGCAGGAGAAACACCAGTTTCAGCCTGTGGTTTGGCAGTTTTTCAATCCCATTTGTAATTAAAATGAGACATGTCCCAGCTTCCTCTAATCTTATTGAGACTTATAATAATAGCCCTTTGTGTGAGCTCAGTGGGAGAACACAAAGCGAATGGAACTGTGTGGCGTGAGCATATTAAAGAAACAGTCCCTAATCTAAAATGAATGCAGAGAATGCATTCCCAAACCTTGGCCCCAGGGTGCTCAGTCCACTGAATGGGAGAACACAGTCTGGAGTCAACTTAAGTTTTGGGGTTTATTGGTTATATACTTGCTTATTTCTGGAATTACAGCTGGGTGACTGTTATGACTTATCATGAGCAATGGGTGCTCAACCAAATGTTGGGAGGCTTGAACCCCAGAGTCTGAAAATCTCATCCCTAAAAGATCATACAGAATCACTTCTGCCTGACTGATAGGAACCCACTGTTTACTGCTGCTGTAGGGTGTTTTTGTTTTTCTATGGAGTATATAAAGAAATCAGCTGCAGTCTCTTTGCTTCTCTATACACAAGCACTGAATAACCACAATCTTAGCACTGGGTTCCCCTTAACATTTCCAGGCGAGCCTTTTATATCACACAACAACTAGTATTCATATGTTATTATATGTATGTATTCTGTGTTAGTGCAGAATTCCCCATGTTCTGTTTATTGTTCCCCTATTAAAGTATGGAACGAGTGAGTGTCAGCCACTTTCTCACAAATAGAAAACTCTCATTATTTCCTTCAATGAACTTGTCTGAATGACTGAATGAGAGCAGTCTCCTTTTAAAGTTCTTTTTTCTCCATGTCATGAAAAACATAAGGGATGGATGGGGAGCTATTTCTGCTTTCTCCAGGTTTTATGGAGGTGTTATATTGACTAAGGCTGCAGTTTCAGTCCTTCGGTAGTGTCCTATTCTGCTTACATGAAGCCATTAGTGAGGAGCTGAGGGCAATGCATTATTGGTGGCGTAGTCAGAAATGAGTGCAGATGATGTTATACAGACATAAACGCAGCAGGAACATAAAAATGTTGCTCATATACTGTAATAACGTCCGTAGTGGTCTTGTAGGCATTTATACCAATTCATTGACCCACTCCCTCCATCCAAATCACATTACAGCGGCCAATAGAGTAATAGCAAAGGCAGGTATGATTTAGCGTCTAATGCCATAGAGGAAAAATAGAGAAAGGAGACTGTGGTAGTTTAGTACAAGGCAGAATCTGCATGCAGAATTAGAAACCCCCTGCATTTACACATGTGTCTTGGACTTCCATTAGACAAATAAAAAGGAAAGTCGGTTAAAGTCTTCCATCTGGAGGCTGGTCGAGGATTTAGTGCAAAACTCATAAACCAGCCCAAAGCACAGACCAATTAAAGGGACACTAAACTGGTCATGTGTTGGTCAGATTTTTCTTGACCCACACCAAGCTCAGCCCACGCACACCCGCCTCCTCCCCTCTATTTATAGGCCGCCCTGCCAATGATGTCACAAAAGGGCGTGGCGAGCACCTGCCTTTAAAAATAGAAGGAAGCTGGACGAGCTCAACCGTGCTGAAAAGTGCACATCACTACACTACACCTTGCTGCACTGCTCAGACACACTGTTACCGGACTACAAATCGTAGCATACTTCAACATATATTTAAGATTAAAGGGCGTGTAAAGGCAAAAAATTTTAATCCAATTTTTACTTTCTTTAATGAAAAAGAAACCTATCTCCAATATATTTTAATTAAAAAATGTGTAACATTCTTATAAGAAACCTGACTGTATGCAGTGACATTCCCCCTTCATTTACTGCTGTGGATAGGAATTGTCAGATGGTCCCTAACTGCTCTGCAGGGAAACAATCAGACTTATGGACAGCAGGGGGAGCCCCCGTCTTACTTCCCAGCCATGCAGAACTCAAGCAGCTTTGTTTGTTTCCCTGTAGAGCAGTCGGCGACTACGTAGAGATTTGTATTGGATTTTATTTTTGCCTTTACATCCCCTTTACTGTTTCAAACTTCAGCTGCAGGGACAAAGATCATGGAGCCAGATTTCAACAGATAAACTGGGATTCTATTTGGAGGATTATTTTGCTGCAGCCGCTGGTTCTGCAGAGTTGGAGAAAGTTTGTATTAAACAATACAAAAACTATAAAATCCACATTAGATTTCATGACAACACAGGACCCAGTGCAGTCTGTATATTCTGATTATTAATCAGTCTTGCTGTATCGGCTTCTGGCAGATATTATTTGACTTGTGCTGTTTTGATAATTTATGACGATCCCTAAGCAGCTCAGACCACACTGAGCATGTGCACAGTCTTGGTCTTGCAAAGATGTTTAACAAAGTTACAAGATGGTGACCCCCTGTAGCCAACTTTGAAAGCATAAATCATTTGTTTAATTAGGCTTGTGGTGCAGTAAATTCATGTTTATGTTTAGTATACAAAATACAGCATTTCTAGCCTTATTCTATTTTAGATTTTACTTTACCTTTAAGACATGCTGGGAGCTGTAGTCCGGCAACATCAGGGTTGTATTCTTAAAGCAATATTGCTCAATAAACTCCCACCTGGCACTCCAGGGCCCATGACAGCATTAAAATGCAAAATAATCCTCTAATGAGAATCCCAACTGATCTGTGTCATTCTGGCCCTATGTCCTGTGTTTCTGCATTTAGACTTGAAAACAGTTTCCCAATACTGAACAATGTCCCTTTAAGTAGCTGCAGTTTAATTATAACCTGCACCAGGGTTTTATGGTCTATTCTCAGTAGTACAAAGCCTGTGTATAGAACTTGATCTCAATGCTTGTGTAGGTTTCATCCCACACTCCAAAACATTTTTGCTAATAAAACTGAGCTCCATGTGTAGGTCTACGGTTGTGAAATTAGATTGTAAGCTCCCTTAAGGGACTGATAACAGAAGCCATTCTCTCTGTAAACTGTTTTAACTAATATATGTGGGCACTGTATCAAGAAAAACTATAATTCCTGGAATCTGAACTTGGGTTAAGGGACACAGCTGAAATCTTGCTGTGGGCTTGTTCTATGAGCAGTTTTGAAGGCAGTTAAAGCATTTACATCAGCTGGATACACAAATCAGAATATCAGCCCTTCCATATTCCCCACCCAAAATGTGTTATGACTAATGCTGTGTCTTGATTTGCACTTGGTCTTTAAGTTAACTCTTTCCATTCCAACTGCCTCTTTGTGCTACAGGTAATATATGCCACAGCTGAATCAAAATGAAACTCGACTGATGGTTGTATGCCTATGCGTTCGATTATATAGTGGACGGCACTATAAGGGTTAAAAGTGAGGTGGATATATTTCTAGATACCGCTATACTTTCTAGCAGTGGAACACACACGTAAGAGGTCACACAGCAATAGATAGAATCCAGCAGTGCCCAAGCTTCACCCAACGGCAGGTCATTCCACATTCAGACACTCAGCACTTTTTGCGACTATGGGAACATTCAGATCAAACTGCTTTAGGCAAAGTCTAGCATTGCAGCACCCCTGACTGTCTGCTAGTAAGTAGTAAGCTATTTTATACTGCCAGCAAGCTGAGCAATGTCAGAACATGTCCTCATAAAGTCCTGCCAGCCCACTTTATGCCCAATATGTGCTCTATCAAAAGCCATCAATGTTAGTGCCACTCCTACAGATCTGCAGGCTTCATGGTGCAATAACCTACCCAAGTCTGTCTACAGGGCCATTAGATATTGGTAAAATACTGTAAGATTATATAAAGAAGGAATGTCCAACTAAATGCTTTGCTCCCCCTGCAGCAGCACGCCTGTACTCACCAACCACTGAAAAGCTGAATGCTGGTTATTTACCATCTTGACTTACAATAAACCCATCTCTCCCTACTATACCTGCTATCCCACAGTCACACTCCCTTCCCAGAGACTATTATCCCACTGTTACTATAGGCACCATCTCTCCCTACTATACCTGCTATCCCACAGTCACACTCCCTTCCCAGAGACTATTATCCACTGTTACTATAGACACCATCTCTCCCTACTATACCTGCTATCCCACAGTCACACTCCCTTCCCAGAGACTATTATCCACTGTTACTATAGACACCATCTCTCCCTACTATACCTGCTATCCCACAGTCACACTCCCTTCCCAGAGACTATTATCCACTGTTACTATAGGCACCATCTCTCCCTACTATACCTGCTATCCCACAGTCACACTCCCTTCCCAGAGACTATTATCCACTGTTACTATAGGCACCATCTCTCCCTACTATACCTGCTATCCCACAGTCACACTCCCTTCCCAGAGACTATTATCCCACTGCTACTTTAGGCACCTGACTATATAAATTCTGCTGTGCTTGCACAGTAATGAGGTACATTTATGGAGTATTAATAATTCACAATGTGCAGTTAAATAGAGCACAAAGCAGAACAGTGTAAACGTGAGCCTGATAAGGAGCACTATAACTACATACAGAAAACCCACTGTACATTAGATAACAACCCAGCACTGTGTGTGTCCCAGCTGAAGTCACAAATCCGCATTAGATTCCATGGGAGGTGACCAGGACTAAAGACTTGTGCTCACTTACCTCGATCATGGCTCTGCACTTGGGATGGGGAGCTGTTGGCTTTGTATCCTCTGGTCGGACGAGAAGCAGCTGCAGAGAGAGAAGGGGAAACATAACTAAAGCGTTAGTCAGCTATATAGAGGGGAGAGGGATGGAGGGCGGAGTGAAAGGGAGGACAGAAGCATTGTAGGAGGGAGAGATGAAAATATAATGAGAGGAACCTTGGCACAGGGGGTGAATTTACAATAAGGAAATGTATGTAAAGTGAAAAGAAAAAGAAATAATTGTCAGTAGCAGCACAAACACAGAATGTAGTACAGTATATTGTGCAGGTTCCAGGGCTCATTTACTTATCCCATGGGCACAAGTGCAAAAGTTATAATGGTCACATCCACTGAGAACTTGTGCCCTTGGGTTTTACTGTTTGTACCTTGTACTCGCACTGGAACTCTGGTACATAGTGCACAGCACTGTCCTCTTACACTTAAAGTTGCTCATACATAGCGAGATCTGCTTGTTTGGGACGTCGCCAATCAAGCAGATCTCTCCCTGATATGCCCACCTTTGGGTCAGCGACATTGGTCTGATCTGATCGTGGGCCCTAGGGCCCAACAATTGGATCACAACAAGAAGAATAAGGGTGGTCAGATCTATCAGACGGGATCTTTAAGCCCGCCGATTGATATCTGGCTGACATTTGGCAGGCTATTGATCGGGGAAGCCCATCACAGGGCCCCAAACACTGCCCAATAAGCTACCGACTTTATCTGTTGTCAGCTTATCTCTTTACATCTACTACAGTACTTCTTAGCACCCTTTGGCATTCCCTATCTTGCATATATTCCTTAGTACCTAGCACCCATTGGCATTCCCTAGCTTGCATATACTCCTTAGTACCTAGCACCTATTGGCATTCCCTATCTTGCATATACTCCTTAGTACCTAGCACCCATTTGCATTCCCTAGCTTGCATATACTCCTTAGTACCTAGCACCTATTGGCATTACCTAGTTTGCATATACTCCTTAGCACCTAGCACCCATTGGCATTCCCTAGCTTGCATAAACTCCTTAGCACCAGGCATCCATTGGTGTTCCCTAGCTTGCATATACTCCTTAGCACCTAGCACCCATTGGCTTTCCCTAGCTTGCATATACTCCTTAGCACCTAGCACCCCTTGGTATTCCCTATCTTGCATTTACTCCTTAGCACCTAGCACCCATTGGCGTTCCCTAGCTTGCATATACTCCTTAGCACCTAGCACCCATTGGTGTTCCCTAGCTTGCATGTACTCCTTAGCACCTAGCACCCATTGGTGTTCCCTATCTTGCATATACTCCTTAGCACCTAGCACCCATTGGCGTTCCCTAGCTTGCATGTACTCCTTAGCACCTGGCACCCATTGGTGTTCCCTAGCTTGCAAGTACTCCTTAGCACCTAGCACCCATTGGTGTTCCCTAACTTGCATATACTCCTCAGCACCTAGCACCCATTGGCGTTCCCTAGCTTGCATGTACTCCTTAGCACCTAGCACCCATTGGTGTTCCCTATCTTGCATATACTCCTTAGCACCTAGCACCCATTGGCGTTCCCTAGCTTGCATGTACTCCTTAGCACCTAGCACCCTTTGGTGTTCCCTAGCTTGCATGTACTCCTTAGCACCAAGCACCCATTGGTGTTCCCTAACTTGCATATACTTCTCAGCACCTAGCACCCATTGGCGTTCCCTATCTTGAATGTACTCCTTAGCACCTAGCACCCATTGGTGTTCCCTATCTTGCATATACTCCTTAGCACCTAGCCCCCATTGGCGTTCCCTAGCTTGCATGTACTCCTTAGCACCTAGCACCCATTGGCGTTCCCTATCTTGCATGTACTCCTTAGCACCTAGCACCCATTGGTGTTCCCTATCTTGCATATACTCCTTAGCACCTAGCCCCCATTGGCGTTCCCTAGCTTGCATGTACTCCTTAGCACCTAGCACCCATTGGTGTTCCCTAGCTTGCATATACTCCTTAGCACCTAGCACCCATTGGTGTTCCCTAACTTGCATATACTCCTCAGCACCTAGCATCCATTGGTGTTCCCTAGCTTGCATATACTCCTCAGCACCTTGCTTGCATATCTGAATAGCACACAATCAAGTGGTAATCACACACTGCCCCTATTCCCCATGAATACAGCACTACCACACCAACACTTTTGTTCCATTTTGTATCCAGCCATGTTAAACAATTTCTTGCAGTGGAGAAGAATCCCAACTATCCTACCATTTATTTAATGACACTACGTTATCTAATTATTCTCCTAGGATGTATCCACTGTCCCTCACCAATAAACCCTAACCAGGACACATGCCATAGTCTATCCACTCTGCCTGTGGTTATCCAACTTGTGGTTCTCCTACAACACAACATCATTACAATGATAGCCAATGGATAAGTAAGGTGTTGCTTGCAATAACACTCCCTGGACTAATCGACCACTTAAATAAAAGTGGAGAAAGAAAGAGTTACCTTTTTGAGCACTCACCCCTTTGCCTAGTCTATCCAAGCACCTTCTGATTCAGGAATGTCCCTTATTGTGAGTGTGCACTGTAGCATCTAAACCACAATTATTGCCTGCAGGAACTGTAACCATAACACAGCAGGAGACCATCGACGTGGACATGGCCCATAGTTAGACAATCTTTCAGGAATTTCATTACTCCCCCAATGCAGTCTATTATTCCAAAGAAAGCCAGTCACCTATAAATCCCCAGGATTATGCTCCACTCAAGACTGAACATGTTTTCTTAGGGACAGCAATACCGATGAATGCAGAGGCAAAAAAAAAAATCAGTATTAATTGAATACTGTATTAAGACAGACCTGCAAGTTGTATTGTTATAGCCATGTGAATACAGTATCTATAAATACATATTCATAAATTGATGTTACTTTCCCTTGAAGATTTCACTTTGTTGTTTACTCTTAAAGAGAACCTGTCATCAGAATAAAACAAGCCCAATACCTGAAACCAGTGTGTAATACTGTGTCATGTAGTGTCATTCCAACAGTTCATTACACAATATATTATAGTCACTCTTTCTGTTTGTGTTGCAAAGTTTATTTTCTGGTAGTATTTCCTTTTAGGGAAGCACAAACACCCTTTCTTGATTTATGGAAAGCCTTAGTTGGACCAGCCAACGGCCATTCTCATTAGCCGATTCTATTCCCACCACAGTCCTAGGACAACCAGCTGAACATCAATAGTAATGATCCGTTCCCTCTTCCAGCCCTCACTATCAGATTTGCTGAGATCTTGGGTCAAATCCATGTCCAAAAGTTATATATGTGGGATCAAGGGGCTGTAGCTCATTAGGGGCAGTCATTGGTGGCCATGGGAAGCAGTACAGGGGCCCTGTGCTATAGAAGAAATACTATCAGTGTTATTTCTATTGCCCTGTTTTATTAGTACACATTTAAATAGCGTGATGGTTTCTAAGTCTACACTAAATGAATCAGGCTAATAATTTTACATCTGGATCTGATCTCGAAGTCTACGAACAGGATCACGCACACTACCAACAGCTTGGAAGCCATAGCTCTCGTTAAAGGAGTGGTTCACCTTTAAGTTACATAATGACTAATTCTAAGCAATTTTTCAATTGGTCTTCATTTTTTATTTGTTATAGTTTTTGAATTATTTGCCTTCTTTTTTGACCCTTTCCAGATTTCAGAAAACGAATGCTCTGTAAGGCTACACATTTATCGTTATTGCCACTTTCTATTACTCATCTTTCAATTCAGTCCTCTCCTATTCATATTCCTGTATCTTACTTAAATCAGTGCATGGTTGCTAGGGTAGTTTGTACCCTAGCCACAGTCTGCTGAAATTACAAACTGGAGAGCTAAATAAAAATAAAAAGCTAAATAACTCAAAAAACACAAATACAGGTATGGGACCTATTATCCAGAACCTAAGGCTTTCCAGATTATGGATATTTCTGTAATTTGGATCTTCATAACTTAAATTCACTAGAAAATCATTTAAACATTAAATAAACCCAATAGGCTTGTTTTGCTTCCAATAAGGATTAATTATATCTTAGTTGGGATCAAGTACAAGATACTGTTTTATTATTATAGAGAAAAGGGAAATCATTTTTAAAAATTTGGATTATTTGGATTAAATAGAGTCTATGGGAGACGGCTTTTCCGTAATTTGGAACTTTCTGGATAACAGGTTTCTGGATAATGGATCCCATACCTGTAATAAAAAATGAAAACTGATTGCAAATGGTCTCAGAATATCACTCTCTACATCATACTAAAAGTGAATTTAAAGGTGAACAACCGCTTTAAGTTTAACCTCTTTAAGTTTGAACCCTGAAAATATTGGGATGGTTGTTTGGCTGACCAACCTGAGGCTGACCAGAGCATAAAATGGTTGTAAGACCTAAAAGCGTTGTTTACCGTAAAATTATTTTTAGTATGATATAGAGAATGATATTCTGAGACAATAATAATTTTGTATTATTTGTGATTTTTGAGTTATTTAGCTTTTTATTCAGCAGCTCTCCTGGTTGCAATTTCACCTACCTAGTTGCTAGGGTTCAAATGACCCTAGCAACCATTCATTGATTTGAATGAGAGACTGGGATATGAATGAGAGGGCTTTAATAGAAAGACCAGAAATAAAAAGTAGAAATAACAATACATTTGCCATCTTGAAGAGCATTTGTTTTTTAGATGGGGGTCAGTGACTCCCGTTTGAAAGGTGGAAACAGAAGGAGAAGGCAAATCATTCAAAAAATATAATATAGAAGGCCAATTGAAAGGTTGCTTAGAATTAGCCATTCTAGAACATACTAAAAGTTAAAGGAAAACCACCCCTTTAACTAACCTGGAGCCAGATCATTAGAATCCAACACAAGCAATGGCAAAGGCCAAACAAAAGTGTAAACGCTTCTATACAATTCCCTGTATGATACATCAGCGGCTTACATACTTTGTTTTGGAGGGACAGAGGCAATAGAAAAGGAGGAGGGGTATGTCTGTTTGTTAGGCAGGATTTAAAAGCTCATATAAAGGAGGAGGTGAGGTTAGAAAATGAGGGTGCAGAAGTCGTATGGGTGGAGTTCTTCACCAATTGTAAAGAATCCAGCAAATTAATTGTAGGCGTATGCTATAGACCCCCTAATGTAAGTGAGGAGGAGGAGGAGGAGGCAAAGCTCCTGATGCAAATAAAAAAGACTGCTAGTTTAGATAAAGTAATGATAATGGGGGATTTTAATTACTTTTAATTACCCAGATAATTTTAATTACCCAGATATTGACTGCAGCAACAGCTCTGCCAGGTGAGTTAATGGGAACAATTATTGCATGACAATTTTATGGTACAGGTTGTCGAGGAGCCAACCAGAAAAAATACTATACTGGATCTAGTGATCTCAAGTGACCCAGAACTTATAGCAAATGTGCAAGTCATTGAACCCCTGGGTAATAGTGACCATAATGTGATCTCAACAGTGGGGTCCCTCTGTATTAGGTCCACTTTTATTTAGCTTGTTCATTAATGACTTAGGGGAGGATATTGTAAGTAATGTATCAGTGTTTGCAGGTGACACAAAACTATCCAGCCCAATTAATTGCATCCATGATGTGACATCCTTGCAACAGGATCTTGACAAACCGGCAATCTGGGCAGCTAAGTGGCAAATGAGATTCAATGTTGATAAATGTAAAGTCATGCACCTGGGATGTAAAAATATCCAAGCCACTTATACCCTTAATGGGACTGCACTAGGCAAATCCATAATGGAAAAGGACCTTGGAGTCCTTGTAGTTGATAAAATTGTCTGTAGCAAGCAATGCCAGTCAGCAGCATCAAGGGCAAATAAGGTCTTGAGCTGTATTAAAAGGGGCATTGATTAGCAGGAGGTGGGGGTCATTCTTCCACTGTATAGAGCACTGGTAAGACCCCATCTAGAATATGCCGTACAGTTTTGGTCTCCATCACTCAAACAGGACATTATTGTATTAGAGAGGGTACAGAGAAGGGCAACTAAGCTGGTAAAAGGTATGGAAAATCTTAGCTATGAGGAAAGACTTGCCAAATTGGGGATGTTCACGCTGAAGAAGAGGCACTTAAGGGGGGATATGATAACTATGTATAAATATATAAGAGCATCATAAAATAATAATAATAATACAATAAGCTTTATTTACCAGTAGGTATTTCCAGCTGATGCAAGGTCACCCATTCCGATTAGGAATTCAGAAGAAGTTTTTCACAGTGAGAGCTGTGAAGATGTGGAATTCTCTACCCATATCAGTGGTACAGGCTGATACATTAGATAGCTTTAAGAAGGGGTTGGATGGTGTTTAGCAAGTGAGGGAATACAGGGTTATGGGAGATAGCTCATAGTACAAGTTGATCCAGGGACTGGGCCGGCAAATTGGAGAGGCTTCAAATGGGCTTTTTGCCTTCCTCTGGATCAACTAGCAGTTAGGCAGGTTATATCTAGACTTTTTTCAATCTAACTTACTATGCTGTTCCTGAAAGCATTCATCCTATAATAATATTTACCATGAAGAAGGCTTTATCTTGTTCATTGCCTGAAATGTGTGTGATCTTTCTCTGCAGCACTGGAGGTTATCTTATCCTTGCACGTGGGTTATCTGCAAACAGCTACCAAGAGCACAAATATGCGCCAATGTCCCATGGAGATAACAGCACAAAATATTTACACACTCTCACTGAGTCAACCATCCACGCAAAAAACACAAATCTTTTTATGTTCAAATTACATGTTTTGGGAGTTTATACGCATATATACAAATATTTCCCCAGTCCTGTATCTCACGGCAACCTGGGGGCAGTTACTAGGCTTATTATGCAGTTAGAGTACTCACAGCACCCGATTGGTTGCTATTTTAAAAGTCAAGACAGGAAGGCAACTCATATGCCCAGGAATATTAGTAAACACTAAAATGTGTTGTAACAGTTCTGACATGTTAAAAATACTTTTACAATATCAGCGTCTCCCCCGTATCCTTTGTACTAAAAATAATGTGACTTAATTTCTCCATGGAGAACACACAATACTGAGGTTGTGCAGATTGCTTTCTCTTAGACCACAAAAACTGTATTTTTTTAAAAAAAAATTAGAAATGATCATTAATGATCATCTGCCTGTATATGCCTTTAGTCATGGCTGGCAGCCAACACACAGCAAGTTGCAACAGTAAGACTGTATATTTTTCTATGCACAACTTCCACCAGTCTCTGAAAGCCAAAGGCTGTTGGGGTGCAGTGTGCACTTAAACAACTTTTGGGGAACCACAGTAAAGAATGGGACCACAAAGAACACAGTAAGGAATGGTTTCCCGCCAGGTCCAGCAACCATTACAGATGGCCCTAGATCAAACAACAAGCACGCTATAGGAATTTTCCAAGGAGTCTGCAGAGATTACACAAAATGGTACAAACAATATCAATTATATTGCGTTGAAGACAGACATTGTAGGGCATATATTTTATATATTTTTCTTTGTAAGGCATATTGTTTTTCATGTTTAGGGATCTAATTTCATTGAACAGAATATCGTTAAGATTTGAAAACAAAGTCATTTTTGTTTGATAATTTTGGTAAAATCCAAGTGTGATGGATTAAAAGCACCAGAGGTCCACCCTGTAACTAGTGGTTCCCAAACTGTGATGGATAGTTGATAGGGGGCCCAGCTTAAAGTATAAGCAGGGATAGATTTCTCATTAACCGGGATACTGGAACTATGGCAGTTTGTCTATTATGATCATATTTTATATATTTGGAATCTAGTTGCCCAGAGAGACCCAAACGGATACTGGACACAATGCTGCAAACCTCTGTTCTAAACTTACAGACTAGAGAAAAGCCCTATTTTATAAATGGATATACACAGTGGATCCCTCCTATAAACTGAGATACAGACCAGAGAAAAGCCCTATTGTATAAATGGGATATACACCGAGGATCCCTCCTATAAACTGAGATACAGACCAGAGATAAGTCCTATTGTATAAATGGGATATACACCGGGAATCCTCCTATAAACTGACATCCAGACCAGAGAAAAGCCCTATTGTATAAATGGGATATACACCGGGAATCCCTCCTATAAACTGAGATACAGACCAGAGATAAGTCCTATTGTATAAATGGGATATACACCGGGGATCCCTCCTATAAACTGAGATACAGACCAGAGAAAAGTCCTATTGTATAAATGGGATATACACTGAGGATCCCTCCTATAAACTGAGATACAGACCAGAGAAAAGCCCTATTGTATAAATGGGATATACACTGGGGATCTCTCCTATACACTGAGATACAGACCAGAGATAAGTCCTATTGTATAAATGGGATATACACCGGGGATCCCTCCTATAAACTGAGATACAGACCAGAGAAAAGTCCTATTGTATAAATGGGATATACACCGGGGATCCCTCCTATAAACTGAGATACAGACCAGAGATAAGTCCTATTGTATAAATGGGATATACACCGGGAATCCTCCTATAAACTGACATCCAGACCAGAGAAAAGCCCTATTGTATAAATGGGATATACACCGGGAATCCCTCCTATAAACTGAGATACAGACCAGAGATAAGTCCTATTGTATAAATGGGATATACACCGGGGATCCCTCCTATAAACTGAGATACAGACCAGAGAAAAGCCCTATTGTATAAATGGGATATACACTGGGGATCCCTCCTATAAACTGACATCCAGACCAGAGAAAAGCCCTATTGTATAAATGTGATATACAACGGGGATCCCTCCTATAAACTGAGATACAGAGGAGAGAAAAGCCCTATTGTATAAATGGAAGATACACCGGGGATCCCTCCTATAAACTGAGATACAGACCAGAGAAAAGCCCTATTGTATAAATGGGATATACACCAGGGATCCCTCCTATAAACTGAGATACAGAGGAGAGAAAAGCCCTATTGTATAAATGAAATATACACCGGGGATCCCTCCTATAAACTGAGATACAGACCAGAGAAAAGCCCTATTGTATAAATGGGATATACAACGGGGATCCCTCCTATAAACTGAGATACAGACCAGAGAAAAGCACTATTGTATAAATGGGATATACACCGGGAATCTCTCCTATAAACTGAGATACAGACCAGAGAAAAGCCCTATTGTATAAATGGGATATACACCAGGGATCCCTCCTATAAACTGAGATACAGAGGAGAGAAAAGCCCTATTGTATAAATGAAATATACACCGGGGATCCCTCCTATAAACTGAGATACAGACCAGAGAAAAGCCCTATTGTATAAATGGGATATACAACGGGGATCCCTCCTATAAACTGAGATACAGACCAGAGAAAAGCACTATTGTATAAATGGGATATATACTGGGGTCCCTATTATAAACTTAAAAAGACCACTAAAAAGTTGAATATTATACATTAGTTTGCCATTGAATCTATTAGCTCTTAGAATACATTGCTTGGCCAGTGTCCATACAGTCTCCAAAAAGTCTTACCTTGTGTCACTAAGATGAGGCTCACGTTCCACGTAGTGTCCCTTCCTGAAATGAAGTGAGTGCAGCTATCTCTCAGCCCATTTATAAGGCAATTAAAGGCTAGGGGTGGGTTACTAAAGTTTTGTGTCAGTGGGTGATGAGGTCACAATTCTCCCTCTCGTGATAAGGCAGATTTAATGAGTTCACGAGCCAGTGACCTTTTTTTTCTCTCCCCACCCTCTGAATTATTATTTTTATACCTCCCGCTGCTCACTTTCTCTTCACTGAATAACCGGAAACTCCAATGGCAAAACCTTCAGGAAAATAACAGTGTCTGTCCCAAAATAATGGGCTCCAGGGCGTAGGGCAGGAAGAGAGGGTGGCAGAGTCTGGGCATTCGCGTGAAAAGAAAGCCATTAAAAAGGTTGTAAAAATGTGTGAATAAGTGATATAGAGATAATGGGGAAATAACACAAGATCAGGATGGAGGGGGGAAGAAAGGGAAAGAAGGAAAATCAAACAGGACCCAGTGATTTGCAAAGAGTCATATGCCGGCTGCTTAGGGAGTCCAGCTGGGAGCAATTCTGTGGAATTATTGGACGTCAAGCATTTCTAAGCACTGCGCTTCCACTGGGATTTAACTATGTAACACTGCCGAAAACAACTGTTTTTTTAAAAAAACAAAAAAAAAAACTCACAAAGGTGACGTAAATCGGTAGCTTCTATGGCATAGGGCTGCCTTATGCCTTATTATTTAAAAAAAACCAGGCATGTGTTTACTTACCTTTTAAACTTTTTTTGAGGGCTGACTGGGCCCTCCTGATTAGAAATGATCTTTTGACCGCAGCTCATTGGCTGACTTTTCTATTGAAAACAACTCCCACCAAATCCATACGGATTTTGTATCATTATCAATACACTTTCCAGAAAATTTTGTTAATGGGAAAAAACCTGAAAAATTTGTGAAAAAAACCTAATACGACTTTTTCAGATTGTTGCCCGAAAACCACAAAATCTTCAGATTATTGCACGAAACTCAGCGCAGATCAAAATATCTTTGGGACTTCTCTCATTGACGTATATGCAACCTCGGCAGCTCTGAGATGCTGGATTTTTAGATTCTGACTTTTTCCATCCTCTGGTATAATAAATCCCAAAATATTTGTTTTTTATCCCACAAAAAATTTGGATTTTATACTACATTTTTTTGGGGGGTTTTGCCATTTGGAGTTTAGTAAATAACCCCCTATGTGTAAGGAGTATGTGTGTTCTCCAGTTACATACAATAACATACAATCAGGTTCATTAGTTTCTGATAAATTGTCTATAGTGAGTGTGAGTGGGACCTTAGATTGTAAACTCTACTGGGGCAGGGACTAACTTATGTCACATGATGCATTTTCATTGCCACTCTGTGTGAGTAGTAACCAGGGTCGGGCCCGGGGGCCCACTGGGGCCACTGTCCAGGGCCCCCCTCCAGACCCCCTTCTGCGACGCTGTGCATGCGCCAAAGGAGCCGCGCCACGCGCCAAAGGAGCTGTGTGCATGAGTGAACGGCGCTGAAAATTGTTTTTGTTTTTTTAGGGCCAGAAGATCGGAAGAGGGAGTCTGGCCCGGCGAGGGCCCACCGGGTTTTTTCCTAGTGTCCTGTCGGGCCTGTCAGACTCTGGTAGGAACAGGTACAAAATGGCAGCCACCCACACAGGTAATATACACAATGAGGCAATTGCATCCTGTTCCAGAGTAAGACAAAATATACCCGTTTTTATGTCTTGTTTACTTATGGGAAGTAAGAGCCTGACAATATTACACCGGGTGATTCCTTTACTCCCCATCTCCATGATACACCTCTGGGTTCCACCTGTCACTGCTCACAAGGCTGGATAGGCCCTAAAATGCACACTTGAGTGTTTTGGGGCTAAACTCTACCACCCTTACACAATGACTGGCGTCTCCCATAGTTGTCACTGATTATGGACACAAAGTGTATCATATTTGTCTATTTTTATGCACACATTCCAGAAATGTGAAGTGTCCCGGATTCCTCTGAGATGCTTACGCTACAGATGGGAGGTATTTCCCTGTGTTGCTGCCGTATGGAATCTAATGTTCCAGGGAAGTTCAGTTTTAGCTGCAGGAAAATCTGTTTGTCTGTAAATCTGGGCAACTAAGGGGATATGAATAGAGGCGGAAAAGTGAATTGTATATAGAAACAAAGAGTGAAAGGAAACCCAGCTCACATCAACTTCAAGTGTAGAAATCCTGTACTGGATACTTTTATTTAGGAGCTGGATACATGTTCACACTGGATTAGATTTCTGCACTTGAAGTTCAACATCCTTTGTAACCTCTATGGGGGTTATTTACTAAAACTCTATTTTATCTCATTGCTTCAATAAAAACAGCTCAAACAAACTCCCATCCCCGATTTTGCCTTTTTTATTAATAAAATAACTTGAATAAATCGGATCAATATAAAATCAAGCAAAACCCGAATCATATGATTTTTCCTGACTTTTCTCTCAAATCACTCGTCTTTTTCGGGTTTCTGCTTGAAACCCCCCAGATTTTCCAGTTTATCGGGCTAAACCCAGTGATTCCCGAAACGCGTAGGGCGTTGGATCCTTGTATGAACCTGGAATAAAAGCATATTCCATGTACCGGAGTGCCGTCCTTCTTTCTTGATGTCTAAGTAAACCCAGTGCAAACCCTTCTAGGGGCATCTCCCATTGACTTATACAGGACCTCAAGAGGTCTGAGATAGCGTATTTTCATATTCAAGCTCTTTGCAGCATCGGGTATAATAAATCTCCAAAATTTGAGGGGTTTTTTTTCCAGAAAAAAGTCAAGTTTTTTTTTCACAAAAAAGCCAGACCAGAAAAATTTGAGTTTTATCAAATAATCCCCTTTGAGTCTTTATGGTACCCATGTAAGCAACGGGTACCAGTTACCAGTTAATTGGTGAATCTTATATATTAGCCATGGCTGAAAAAGATATTCATCGATCCTCTATTTCTACAAGTTATTATACAGAAGTAGGGCCAGTCTCTGTATCAATGTGGTTTACTAAAATCTCATAATGTACCAGTGTTTTTTTTTTAAAGTTTCTGACCCCTTTATACATTTTCAATATCTCTGCATAAATACATCCTAAAATATGAATAGTTTTTTACTCCCAAGTCCACTAGATAATGAGAACCCAATGAAACAAACGAGTCAAGAACATAAAGCTTTATTGAGGAAGCTGATCCAAAGTTTCATAATTTTCATACTGTTTCTGGCAAAGTATGTGACCCTCTAGGATTCTCAGGCCAAGCAATAAAGATGTTTCAAGACTCACGAGCCTCTCACACTAACGGGAGGCTGATCCAAGATTAGAGACAGAAAGCACATCAGTGAAGAGAGGCCAGAGGGACAAATAGCAAGATACCAGGGAGGAGACAGCAGAATATTTGACAGGTCCAGGTCAGAGGCAGGCAGCAAAGTTTCACAAAAGTAGAACAAGCAGAGGTCACAACAAGAACCTCAAATTAGGAAAGTCAGGCACAAGGTAGACTTGATAACCAAGTATTCCTAAGTAGTTGTTTGGGCTTTAAAGGCATCAGAGAAGGTTGCGAAACATGGTGACGCAATTGCATCATGGCATTAACGTGTGAGAAATCTGGGTCTTCACTATCCAAGTCTGATCTCAAGTCTCACTGTAAAGTGTCATGGCTCAAACAAAGGAGATCTCTGAGGGACTTCTCAAGGACTGGTCAACCATCAAAGATGGCACCAAGAGCAATTCATGTAACACTGAGGGAGATCACAAAGAACCACAGGCTAGTGTCTAAGGAACTGTACTGAACTGCACTGGCAAATGTCATTGTTCATAACCCAACTGTCAGTAGAACACTGAACAACAATGGTGTGTGTGGCATCATTGCCAGGAGAAAGTCACTACTATGCAAAAAGAACATTGCTGCCTGTCTACAGTTTGCATAACCCATAGGTAACTTTTAGGGGGTTATTTACTAAACTCTGAATGCAAAAATCTTGAAAAATTTGTGATTTTTTTATAAAATTGGACTTTTAAAAAAATCACAATTTTTTTCCGAATTTATTAAACCCAGAAAAGAAATCCCAAAAAATTGTGAAAATCTGATTTTTTTTTCTGCAAAGCAAATTTTCAGTAAAATGTAATAATAAATAAGTGTGAAAAACCCGAGCGGATTTGATCGGAGTTTGTATCAGAATATATTGAGATAAATTCGGACTTTGATAAATAACCCTGATAATGTATGACGTTTTAGTTCATATATTGTTTTATATAAAGTAATGATTTGACCAGATACCTTTCTACCCTGTGGCCTCGGCATTATGGGGGGCATGAATAAAAACACAAAGGTCATATATTGTATAATAATTATTTGATATCTACAGATGGATGGCCATAGGTTAGATGTTCTTATTCCTGATTTCTCTGGGGACCTGTCGGAGTACACCAATATATGTTTCCTGCTAGCCAGCCCTGGGATTCAAAGTAGGCCCCGGCATTTCAAGTACACAGAGGCCCAAACAGCCCCCCGCCAGCCCAATAAATATTGACTGCCTATGGCATCTTACACAGGCCCGGATTTGTTGCGAGGCCACATAGGCCCGGGCCTAGGGCGGCACATTTTTGGGGGCGGCATGCCGCCCAGCCGCCTGTGCTCCCCAGTGCTCCGGCGCTTTTGCGCCAGTGTGTGGTAGTGCGGGCGGGCACTAGGACCGCGCGGAGCGCACGGCCTAGGGGCCCCCGCCCAGCGAATCCGGTGCTGATCTTACAGCAGCCCCTCTGGCATTTGCCTGAACCCACAGAGTGCCAGTCCGGGCCTGCTGCTAGCTGAAAAGAATCCTGCTGCTAGCTGAAAAGAATCCTGCTGCTAGCTGAAAAGAATCCTGCTGCTAGCTGAAAAGAATCCTGCTGCTAGCTGAAAAGAATCCTGCTGCTAGCTGAAAAGAATCCTGCTGCTAGCTGAAAAGAATCCTGTTGCTAGCTGAAAAGAATCCTGCTGCTAGCTGAAAAGAATCCTGCATGTGGACAAAAATGGCTGACTTTTGCTGTCTTCTGCCAGGCCCTCTAGTAGGCCAGCATTTATGAGAAATCTAACTGAGCTAATTACCATTTACTTCTGTGGTTGTGGTATAACCCTGCAACGCTGGCTCCATGGAAGGAATTAGTCATCCTACACTTGTGTCTCCAAAATACAACTCCTAGTAGCACCATCCTTTACTAATTGTAGCACCGGAATAGTCCGATTATGCTTCTTACACATTCTGCGTATGAAATTGTTCCCATTCTGCTACATATAAATGCCTTTATTGAAGTCCCAGATAACGGTAAACACAAATTATTTTCCATATTGAAATAATGTGCGAATATAAACGTTACACCTGACTTGTTGCAATCCATTTGATCAGGATGTAGGCAGCTTTCACAATCCAACCCACAGACAAGGGTGGTGCAATCATTATTCAGAATAAAATTGCGTATAGGAAGGAAGCATTGTGTATTTCAGGGGACTCTTCTACTTTCCCACGGTTAAAATATATTTTTTATATATAAGATATTCCTCACAATTTATGAGTGTCCTCAAAAATATCAGTTAGTCACGTATGTATAAGTGGATTATCTGTGATGTCTCCTCTCCCTACAAAGCATCCAACATGAGAAAGCAGGCCGGGAAGACCAGAAAGAGGCTGGAGGGATAGGGCCATGACCGGTGAGGAAGAGAAACCCGGAAGTTCAGTGCAAGGGATTGTGGGGGCTGTAGTTTTATGGAGGCGGTGGGAAAAGAGAAAAGGCAAAAGGCAGGAGCGGGAAAGGAGTTGGCGCCATTTTAAATGAACTGACCACCCACCCGCCACTTTTCAAGTACAAGCTGCTGTTTTATTATTACAGAGAAAAAGGAAATCATTTTAAAAAATTTGGATAAAATGGAGTTAATTGGAGACAGGCTTTCCGTAATTTGGAGCATTCTGGATAATGGGTTTCCAGATAACGGATCCTATACCTGTATACATAGTTATTATTTGGATTTAACCCCATTGCAAACAATTACAGATAGAATAATACAGAACATTTGATCACATCGAGCCGAGTTTGTACCATAATTTGTTCATCCAAATTTAAGATGCACCCAAAAATGACATAACCTGTGAACTAAAAAAATACTGCATTTAGTTGCTCAGAGGATACAACTTACATGGCTTTATTTATTCTGCTAAAGCAGATCAATATACCCCTCTGGAAATGTGATATGCATCGTCAGGAACTTCATAAAGAAGTACAGGTATAGGATCCCTTATCCGGAACCCCGATATCCAGAAAGCTCCCATAGACTCCATTTTATCCAAATAATCCGAATTTTTAAAAATGATTTCCTTCTTCTCTGTAATAATAAAACAGTAGCTTGTACTTGATCCCAACTAAGATATAATTAATCCTTATTGGAGCAAAACCAGCCTATTGGGTTTATTTAATGTTTAAATGAATTTATAGTAGACTTAAGGCATGAAGACCTAAATTACGGAAAGATCCGTTATCCGGAAAACCCCAGGTCCTGAGCATTCTGGATAACAGGTCCCATACCTGTACTGGTACGTCGTTACATCACATGACATTTTAGAACTCTATTTGGAAAAGAACTAGAATCCAATTCAATGACATGGTCTGGTTGCTAGCGCCCACAAATGACCCTAGTAACCATGCACTGATTTGGACTAGAGACTGGAATATGAATAGGAGGGCCTGAATAGAAAAAATGTAATAAAAAGTACCAATAACAATAAAATAACAAAAATTTGTTATTTTAAAAAAAAAAAAAAAAATTGTTTTTTAGATGGGGTCAGTGACCCCCATTTGAAAACTGGAAAGAATCAGAAGAAGGCAAATAATTTAAAAACTGTAAAAAATAAATAATGAAGACCGGTTGAAAACTTTCTTTGAACCAACCAATCTATAATATACTAAAAGTTAACTTAAAGGTGAACCCTGTCAAATCTCCTGCCCACCCAATTCCAAGTCCAATTACAGGAATGAGACCTGTTATCCAGAATGCTTAGGACCTGGGGTTTTATATACGATAAGTAATCTTTCTATAATCTGGATCTCCATACTTTGTCTACTAAGAAACAATTTCAACAGTAATTAAACCCAGTAGTATTGTTCTGCCTTAAATAATGATTAATCATCTCTTAGTTGGAATCCAGCACTAGCCTTGGTATTAAGGTGCTGTTTTATTATTACAGAGAAAAAGTTTTTAAAAATTCGAATTATTTGATTAAAATGGAGTCTATGGGAGATTTCCCATAGTTTGTGGATAATCGGTTTCTGTATAATGAAGGCCCATTTATCAAGGTCCGAATTTATTTCGATATTTTCTGAAAAGAACTCCGATCAAATTCGCACAGGTTTTTTCTCCTTATTTATTAATACACTTTCCCGAAAATTTTGTTTGCGAGAAAAAAAACGAAGGTTTTCCACCCGAAAACTCCAATTTTTTAAAATTTTTGCCTGAAAACCACGAAAACGTTGAATTATTGCATGAAATCCAGCGCAGATCAAAATATCTTTGGGACTTCTCCCATTGACTTAAGCTGGCCATAGATGTTGAGATTTTTAAAAGATCCGATCGTCATCGTGAGACCACGATTTTCTCGGAACGATCGTACGAATTTACCATCAACTAAAAAGACCAATTTGGCAGGAAAACAAAGGGGAGCTGCCTGCTTGGCCCTGCAAACATACATAGATTGCACTGGGACCGACAAAGATTTTTTAACCTGGCCGATCAATTTCCTGACAGATATCGGCAGAAAAATTGTAAGATGTACGATCGTTCGAATCCCGCTAACCGCACGATAATTTCGAAGGATTGGTCGGACTTTGCTAAAATCGCTCGTTTGGCAAGAAGAATTATTGCATCTATGGGGAGCTTAATATGCAAGCTCGGCAGGTCTGAGATGCCGGATTTTCAGACTTTTTCTATCCTCGGGGTATAATAAAGTCCGAAGAATTAGTTTTTTTTTTCACTAAAAATTCGGATTTTATAGTAAACAAACACGATTTTTTTGTGTTTTCGGCATTCAGAGTTTAGTAAATAGTCCCCTTCATGTACTATAGATTTGTACAATGCAATTTTGGGAGAGGGGGTTTGGTTGAAGGTATGAGCTGGAGCTTCTTTCCATTAATCTTACATTATTGTTTTGTGGTCCCCCCTATATATTATGTATAATACATTTCCTTGGATTTTACATTTTCCTGGATTTTACACCATTTTTTTCTGGTCTCCTGAAAAACGTAAAATGGGGGTTCTACTGTATTATTATCCAATTACCTATGCAGCCCATGGGTGACATGATATCAATACAAATGTACTGCCCTAGGACCAGGCCACTATGGCCTTTAAACAAAGACCTGAAAGACATGAAATATTTGGTACATGAATATACGAGTTGCAAGTGGAAAGGTGGTGACAGATTGTAAAAACTCTGGGGGAAATTCACTAAAGGGCGAAGTGACTAACGTTAGCGAAAATTCGCCAGAGTGACGTCATTTCGGGACTTCGCTGATTTACTAATGGGCTTAGGCGTAAACTCGCTAGCGACGGAGATATACTGTAGCGATACTTCACACTCTAACGCTAGGTGAATTTTTCGCTCTGGCAAATGGACGTAACTACGCAAATTCACTAAGATGCGGATTTTACCGAACGTTACCTCTTGCGCCGGACTTGCCTTCACCACCTCAGACCAGGTGAAGTGCAATAGAGTAGATAGGACTTCCTCAAAAAATAGTTGAAGATTTTTCTATGTCCCAAAAAACTCTGGTGACTTTTCAGTTTTTCAGGGTGATAGGCTACAAAAGATCGTAATTTTTTTTGGGTACCCGGCTTCCCCCCTACATTTCCTAACATATGGCACATACACTATACACTGGGCTCATGTGTAGGGCAATATAACAACTTTATTTTCTTTTATTAAGGTTCCCTGGGCTTGTGTAGTGTAATGTATTTACTGCAACATATACGTCTATCAACTTTAACTTCCCGCCGTATGCAAATTAGCCAACGCTAGAGCAACTTCGCTTTGCTTGCCGAATTAATGCTAGTGAAACTTCGCCATCGTTCGGCACCCTGGATGCAACTCTGCATTTAGCGAATTTTCGCCTGGCGAAGTGTGGCGATGTGAGCGAAGCCGTCGCTGGCTGGTTAGTGAATTTGCCCCTCTGAGAAAATTAATGAGAAATCGTATTAGCTCTTTCAGCTTCCAGTAAATTCCTTCTCTAGTTTCTGTTCTTGTTTATTTGGGATTGTCCCCGTTTGATGTGCCCCAAGCCAACATACACCATATCCTCTTTTTTTTAAAGGTGAATTTTTATTTATTTTAAAAAACATATACATTAATACACCAAATATTCTTCTGAACGCTCTTTTAGTTTCCTTTTCCAAGCCAACATACATCATATCCTCTTTTGAACGCTCTTTTAGTTTCCTTTTATGGTGACAAAAATCAGAGGGTGAAGTCATAAGACTCCGGCAGGGCTACGCTGTGGTTGACGCATTGTCTTCTCATATCTTGGTCTGTGGTGAGGATCTTATGTAAGGAAGCAGCTGACGAAGATGTTCAGGCGCTCAACAAGTTTCTTTAAAGGAGAAAAGAAAATGTTTGTCCAATAATTAAAAAATGACTGGAAAAAACAAATCTTTTTCTCCAGGACAAACCCTATGGATTTTTCCAAAAAATGGTGGCCAAACCTTAAAATGAAGGTGTATGAGTCTGGACAGTGGGTGCACCCCGTGGTTTCTTCCTAGGAATCGCATGGCAGAGGAAGAGAGTGTGATTAATATAAAAAAAACAACAAATTACAGAAAGCCATCACCTAAATATAGCGAGAAGAGTGGGGACTGTCTAGACCTAGTAACTTCTTTTTTGGTTAATGCCAAACCAGACAATAAAAAGAGCAGAATGATTAGATCTTCTAGAGCATATTTATTAAGGTGTGTATGAAAATAGCACTGAGATACACACATCCCATTCCCAACTCCGGATTTCTCCTGTCTCTGGAATGTAATTCCTTTTCCCTCCAAACCTTCTAAATACTCACCCATTCATAGAAGCCTATTTGACTCACCTTGAAGCCGATATACCACACATATATCAATCCCTAATTATGATTATCATGAAAAAAGCAGATTTCCAGCACATACCACCAACATACACATTACACATACAGGTATGGGACCTGTTATCCAGAATGCTCGGGACCTGGTCCTTTCTGGATAATTAATCTTTCCGTAATTTGGATCTTATAACCTTAAGTCTACTAGAAAATCATGTAAACATGAAATAAACCCAATAGGCGGGTTTTGCTTCCAATAAGGATTCATTATATCTTAGTTTGGGTCAACTGTTTTATTATTACAGAGAAAAAGGAAATCATGTAAAAAAAAATTAAATTGTTTGGATAAAATGGAGTCTATGGGAGACGGCAAGCCGTAATTTGAAGCTTTCTGGATAATGGGTTTCCGGATAACAGATCCCATACATGTACCAGAAATCTTTCCTATACTTGAATTTGTCCCATTGGCTTCAACTGATAACTTTTGCCATTTGTGTGATGGTACAGAAGTGGAGCTTTATAAAATGGCTTATAAATATGCTCTGTTTCTACATCCAAATTTGCACCATTTGTTTGCCTTAAAATATTTTACCCTGCATGATAACATATGACCCAATATGGAGCAGAGGCTGCCATTATGCAACTCAGTAGCCTATTGTTATCAATTACAGATAAAGGGACTTACTTTGAGTCATGTTTGTAAGTCTGGAGTATGTACTATTGGAGTATGAGGGTGATAGTGGAACCCATCTGCGCACACAATAGTCTTATTGAAGATTTGAGCAAATATTATATATATTATTAAATATATTGTTACGTTTCTTTAAAAGGGTTGTTCTAAAAGTTGAGTTAACTTTACAATGATGTAGAGAGTGATATTCTGAGACAATTTGCAATTGGTTTTCATTTTTTATTATTTGTGGTTTTTGAGTTATTTAGCTTTTTATTAAAGGTCGGTTCACTTTTAAGTTAACTTTCAGTCTGTTATAGAATGCCCAATTCTTAGCAACTTTTCCTTTTTTATTATTATTTTTCTTCTGGCTTTTTCCAGCTTTCAAACGGGGTTCACTGACCCCATCTAAAATCAAAGGCTCTATAAGGCTACAAATTTACTATTATTGCTTATTTTTATTACTGCTCTTTCTATTCAGGCCTCTCCTATTCATATTCCTGTCTCTTATTCAAATCAGTGCATGGTTACTAGGGTCATTTGAACCCTAGCAACTAGATCAAAACTGGAGAGCTGCTGAATAAAAAGCTAAATAACTCAAAAACCACAAAAAAATTAAAAATTACAAATTGTCTCAGAATATCACTCTCTTCATCATACTAAAAGATAATTTAAAGGTGAACAACCCCTTTAAGCAGCTCTCTAGTTTGCAATTTCAGCAATCTGGTTGCTAGGTACCAAATTTTAGAAAAACAAAATGTTGGAGCAAGGCACTCAAGTGGGTCACACATGGATCAGACTAATAGTAGGTAAAAATTAGAAATGTTATTTGTACAAACAACTCATGCCTAACGCGTTTCGTGTCATTGGGACACTTAGTCATAGGCTTGCTAGGTGCCAAATTACCTTAGTAACCATGCATTGATTTGAATAAGAGACTGGAATATGAATAGGCCTTGAATAGAAAAATCTGTAATATAAAGTATTAGTAACAATAAATTTGTAGCTTTAAAGAACATATGTTTATTAGATGGGGTCAGTGACCCCTATTTGAAAACTGGAAAAAGCCAGAAGAAAAAGGCTAATAATTAAAATACTATTAAAAATAAATAATGAAGACTAATTGAAAAGTTGCTTAGAACTGGCCATTCTGTAACATAAAAGTCAACTTGAAGGCAAACCATCCTTGTATATTTACCATTATTTTTAAAGGACGCAAAAGATTTATTAGCAAAAACGAATAATATACAAATTCCAAGTGAGTGCTTTATGGCAAGCATCTATGTTGAGACATTATAATATATATTATTATATTATTATATTATTATTATAGCAGCATGGGTGACTTTGGGAATTCAATGGTGGAATTCTGTGATGAGCAGGTAACATGCTTTGTTGTGAGATTTCTTGACATTGTCTTAGCACATTACTACTTTCTGTTTGACAATAAATATTATCACCAGATGGGAAGTACCTGTGCCCCAAGTTATACAAATCTATTCCTGGGATGGTAGGAGCAATATTCCACTATGAGTCCTGAATACTACAACTTTTCCCAGCATATTTTTTGCTGGATGAGATATATCGATGATATATTAATTATATGGGGTGGAACAAGTTTGAGTTTCTTGATTTGCTACTATAGAAAACAGATCATGGCAAAATAAGCTCTACTATTTCCATAAAGTCTACCTCTCTTAATAACTTGCTGCACTGGAAAAATTCTCACCCATAACTGAAACTTTTATTCTGTTGCTTCTTTTTGGTACTCCCAGTTTAGGAGTAGGTTACCGATACTCTTTGTGAAATCTATTACATCTATCCGGAAAACCCATTATCCAGAAAGCTCCAAATTATGAAAAGGCTGTCTCCCATAGACTCCATTTAATCCAAATTTTTAAAATTGATTTCCTTTTTCTCTATAATAATAATAAAACAGTAGATTGTACTTGATCCCAACTAAGGTATAATTTATCCTTATTGGAAGCAAAACCAGCCTATTGGGTTTATTTAATGTTTAAATGATTTTCTAGTAGACTTAAAGTATGAAAATCCAAAATACACAATCAGGAAAACCCCAGATCTGAGCATTCTGGATGACAGGTCCATTACCTGTATAAAATGTTCATATAATAATGTTCATCTATAATAATGAAAATCCTAATAAAAATGATTGAAAAGAAAAGAGGCAAATTTGTTGGCTGATATTTTAGACTGAGAAGAAACTATTCTGATTTGTTAGGTTAGGGCCAGATGGGTAGGAAGAAGAAGCAGGGCCAACCAGCACAGGACCAGAGAAAATTATTTAAAAACTATTTTTTTTTGTTATCTGTACAAAGTTAAAAAATGTATAATTTGAATCTCCATCTGCCCTACGCGTTTTGCACCCACTCAGGGCACTTAGTCAGATTAAAAAAATGAAAAGAAAAAAACAAAACAATCCTTAAAGAGACAGCAGCTCTTATATATCTCTAAGAAAACTATATGAAAATGTTTTCAAAAATTTACAAAAATATTACAAAGAATATATACAAAATGTTGAGGAGAATTATACAAGTATATTAAAAAAACAGTGTATGAACAGGCCAGATGGGGCAAAAATAAAAATCCACAGGCTGATTTAAGCCCCCGATCACTAGACCAATCTTCTTGTCTGCTTGCGTCCGGAACCTTGTGTTGGCTCCGGTGCAAACAGACTCGGCAGAACACAAAAAAAACCCACAAAGGATTTATTAAAGCATAAGAATATTGAAGGTGCAGATCAAATTAGATTAAAACACTGGCAGGTGCTAAGGGGAGAACTAGATTTGATAACCATTTTTTCCACATAGTTAACAGCTAGGAAAGCTACAAGCTTACATGACTCTTTGGCTCATAGTCATTTTAATGTGCCTCGAGCAGTGATCCCCAACCAGTGTCTCACAAGCAACACGTCGTTCACCAACCCCATGGATGTTGCTCCCAGTGGCCTCAAAGCAGATGCTTATTTTTGAATTCCTGGTTTTTGGGCAAGTTTTGGTCGCATAAAAACCAGGTGTACTGCCAAACAGATTTGTGGGAAGGCCACAAAGTCCCAGGTTTAGGGAGCTAGGACCCTCTGGCTTAGGGCCTGCCAAATTAGTAATATGGGCCTCTTGTAATGAGCTAAAGGGGCCGTGACTTTGACGTTTTGACTTCCAAGAGAGGCTTGAATTGAAGTCCAACAACCAGTTAGATGGACCTATCCTAAGTAGCTTTCCATCTAGTCTTTGTTAGTTATATTTATTTTTAATTATTTTAATAAATAGCAGCCCTCCTATTTGCCTATTTCCAGCTATGAAATTTCTACGTGGCTGCCATGTCACATGTCACAAAACCAAAAAAAAAAACAGATCAATGTTTAATTTCATTGTTATTCTAACTTTTTTTTAAATCTAATTTGGCTCCATCAATCTATCGATTTTCCATTTTGACTTTCCAAACTGTTTGCCACCAGGTAGCAAAATGCAAATATCTAAAAAAGCATAAAAAATAGAGACCAAATTCCAATGATCTTACAGTTATTTTCATACATCACGCCACTTTAAATCTGTAATCTTTGCCTTCCCTCAAACTGATTTCTTTTCCTCTTTCCATCCCCTGTAACGTTTCATGATCTCAGTTTCCAATTACAGCAGTGATTAAATGGGCACTGCTCACAGGATTTCATCTCTTGCCCTCCTCGCTACTGACGCAGGTTTGGGGACAGTGCCTGACCCTTTATCCTCCTCCCTGGCCTTTGGGAATGAAGTAATAATGAGATTGCAATGCAGACATACACCACCCAATGTATCATGCTTACGGGTGCAGCCCGTGACCGGGAAAGAACGTACAGATGTGTTGATCCTGATGATAACATGAATTTTCGCTGCAGTTCAGCTGCAGGATCATCTGCTTGCCATCTGAAACATGGAAACTGTTTACACCAGGGACGTCAGGCTACAAGTGTCTGAAGGGGCCCTTAGTCAGAGAATGTTCTTGAGGAGAACTCAGATTTACATACCATTTTGCTATGTAAATATACAAATTTGTACTGTGTACAGCAGCAATGTCAAGTTTACAAGCTTCATATCTGCAATTCAATAACAGAGTTATATGTCTCAATTATGGCCCCAGCCTTCCTTCTAGTCTCACTCCGACCTCCACCAGCTGCTGTGA
This sequence comes from Xenopus laevis, assembly GCF_017654675.1. Classification (NCBI taxonomy): domain Eukaryota; kingdom Metazoa; phylum Chordata; class Amphibia; order Anura; family Pipidae; genus Xenopus; species Xenopus laevis. The sequence continues at coordinate 139,904,676 of NC_054375.1, forward strand.
ACAACATCGTTTTTGGCAGCCGAGGCGGAAAACTTAGTTTTTATTTTTATTCATTATTAAAATAATCCATTATAATTCATATTGTGCAATGATTTATGCATCGGCCCCATTCTAAATACACGTAGACAGAAAGATGTTAACTATATCCAGTTAAGGGGGTGGTTCACCTTTAAAGGAACAGTTCAGTGTAGAAGTAAAAACTGGGTAAATAGATAGACTGTGCAAAATAAAAAAATTATCTAATATAGTTAGTTAGCCAAAAATGTAATGTATAAAGGCTGGAGTGACTGTATGTCTAACATAATAGCCAGCTCTCTAACACTGAGTTAAGGTGGTCACGCAATGAAAGATCCGCTCGTTTGGCTAATGTTGCCAAACAAGCAGATCTCTCCCCGATATGTCCACCTTGAGGTGGGCGACACCAGGCTAATCCGATCGTGGGCCCTAGGGAACAGATGAGGTCCGCGATCTGACGGGATTTTTTTGTCCTGCCCAACTTTCGGCAAGATATCGATCGGGGAAGCCCATCGGATGGCCCCATACTCAGGCCAATAAGCTGCCAAAACGATCTGTCGGCCCTTTTATGGCCACCTTTAGTCAGCGGCTTTACTGGGAGATCACATAGGACATAACTGTTCAGTGAGTTTGCAATTGATCCTCGGCATTCCTCAAAGCAACAGTTATGACCCATGTGGCCCCCTTCAAGTCTCTGATTGGTTACTGTCTGGTAACCAATCAGTGGAAACCAAGAGAACTGAAAAGCAGGAAGTAGTATTCTCTTATGTTATTTCATACATCCAGTCACTCCAGCCTTTATTATGTATTACATTACATTTTTGGCTAACTGACTATATTGAAAACGGTTTTTATTTTTCGCCGCCTATCTATTTACTTTATTTTAATACTGAACAATTCCTTTAAATGAAAAGGAAAGGCATTTTTACTTGGGGGTGCCAAAAGTTAAGCACCCAAGTGATTGTATCTAAGCACTGCGTATCTTGACAGCGCTATATAAATAAATGATCATGATGATGATGATGACTTACCTGACACCCCCCCCAGGGTCAGTGCACCTATCAGGATGGGAATAAAAACGATTGTAACTATAACAGATGTGAATGACTGGATATTATGGGATGATAGTATCTAATTCATTTGGGGAACGTATTTAAATTTGGAATCCTGGCAGGCGCTGAATGCTGCAGGGAAACAAAAGAGAAGTATTCTTTAGAAAGTCCATTGAAACAAAATATTGCACCCATCTCTTCTCAGTAATAACTTGCTCAGGGATGCTGGAAATATGAATTTAGCAACAATGGGCGAGAAATTGGTTTATATGTCTTATAGATGAGGTTTTTCTGACTCATTATGTTTTAAACCCTTCTCTTCTACAGAACAGCTATATAATGTGATTTACTTAAATTATGGTATTACTTTGGCATTAAACAGATTTTAAAAGATAATTACTGTGTATCATTTGAGCTAATTTGCAATGCCTGATTAGTAATTAAGTAGAACCAACGATACCTATGCTAGAAAACTATCAGTACTGCCTCTAAAAAACATAGGGCTCTTACACAGGGGCGTTTTAACATGCAGTGGCCAAATATATTCAGCTGCCCAAATGAAAAGAAAAGGAAGGCCATGAGAGGAGATAATGAAGGCTGTGAGTGTTGCAGAGATATGGCAGTTTATTCAATTAGTGAGACTAAAAGCTAAGCAAGTAACTTCTTCATTAAAACATGGAAACCAATGGAAATACCTCTTTCAAATACTTCCAGATGTGGCCCTTAAAAGGCTTTCAGTCCCTTTCTCTTTAAGCCAGCATAGTATTATTCTTGCCAAGCAACATTTTTAAAGTTTGACAGTAGATTGAAGCTAATTTTGGCCATAAATGGGTAGATTACTTGAGGTTAGGGTCGGACTGGGCCAGCGGGACACCAAGAAAAAACCCGGTGGGCCACAGCCTTCATAGGCCCAAACCAACTCCCCCAATGGGCCGGCCCCCAAAAGACAACAATAATGTGTAGCACCCTGGCGTTCGTGCACACCCCGGAAGTTTGGTACCCAGTGGGCCCTCAGTGCTCCAGTCCGTCCCTGGTTGAGGTTGCCTAATAAACATATAGCTACTGGAAAGATGGTCTACTCGAATAGTCTTGACCCTAGGTCAATAATCTTATCTAATATGTAACCCAGTCAAACCCCCCCAGAAGAAAACTGGGGTACAGGGCTTAATGAGGTTCTCTCCCAATGTCCAGGCTTCCTGATCCATATCTTACCAAGCTTGTTTTTGGCTCCATACCAGAGCCAATTAATTGTCAAGTTGGCAGCCAGTATCAGCCTGTGTATGGCAATGTGAACATGTCTGCCTATGAATGCACCAATCACTGGAGGCCGTCCTGTATATACATATAATGAGCCGGACTAGACCACTGTCATGGCGCTGTACTGGAAGAAGAGCTGGCAAAGAGGAAATAACTATATTTATAGAAGTCACTATTGTGTAAATTTAGTTTAGGATTTACTTTTTATTAATGAAATGGGAATGAAAACACTTTTATTTGGCAAACTGAAGACTAGGCTATACAGAACCTTCAGGTCCAGCAATATTGTATGGAAGGAGCACACCTATACGCCCGCAGTTGCCTTTTTAATTTAAATAATTTAGGAAAAATGTAGCACAAGCTTTCGAGGAATACCCCTTCCTCATTCCATACAATATTGCTGGATGTCATTTGGGCTGGGAGCAGCCATGGGTGTGAATGAACCCTAATCAATTAAGGAGGATTTCTTTGTATACCTTCAGGTCCCTACACATGAAAGGCTCCCTAAGCTTTCATAACCACGTGTATCCATACACAGCAGCCTCTATGAGTATGAGGCACATTACAGAACCGGTGGTTCCAATCACCAGTTCCCGGTTAGTGGAGTAGCTTGCACATGACTTCAGAATTTTCCAAATTAAAAAACAGCAGGCATTTACCGCAGAAATAAAAGCAGGAAAAGAGGAATAAACACAATCCTGATTACAAGTCCTGTTATGTTTGGACATCTACGTAAAACGCAATGTGATGTAAATAGAACCCTGCAATGGACTCTGGAATTTCCAGGATAACAAATATCAGCTATTTCTCCTCTAAACTGTCCTTTAAAGGGCTTATTCACCTTTGAATTCATTTGTAGTATGATGTAGAGAGCGATATTCTGAGACAATTTGCAATTGGCTTTCATTGTTTATTATTTGTGGTTTTTGACTTATTTAGCTTATAATTCAGCAGCTCTCCAGTTGCAATTCTGGTTGCTATGGTCCAAATTACCTAAGCAACCATGCATTGATTTGAATGAGAGACTGGAATATGAATAGGAGAGGCCTGAATAGAAAGATGAGTAATAAAAAGTAGCAATAACAATACATTAATAGCCTTACAGAGCATTTGTTTTCAAAGCTGGAAAGAGTCAGAAGGAGAAGTTAAATAATTCAAAAACTATATTAATAAAATAATGAAATCAATTGAAAAGTTGCTTAGAATTGGCCATTCTATATTATGCTAAAAGTTAACCTGAAGGTGAACCACCCCTTTAATATCACCCCCAAACCTTGGCCACTGCCCCATATACTCGTATCAGGTCCACGTTTTTGGAAACTATGATTTTACAGACCAAGAAGCACAAGCGCTTGTTTATTTAAGTTAAAAAAGAGGTTTAAAACAACTTTCCCCCTCTTCTAGGTGACTGACAGTGTTACATCTGAGTGGTAATCTACTTGTCATATCAGTATCTGCATTTCACACAACTGATATACTTCACATTGGGTAAATCAGGGTACAGGAATTTTAGTAGAGTACATTTAATTTTTACACTGGCACTTATTTCTATTGATTTTTGTCTAAACAGACAGGGAAAACGAGGATGTAGAATGTTATTTGCACAGAACTTTTGGGTTTACCTGCTTATAATGCTACTATAGGCCCCTACTATACCTGCTATCCCACAGCTCTATTCCCAGAGACTATTATACCACTGCAACTATAGACACAATCTCTCCCTACTATACCTGCTATCCCACAGCCACACTCCCTTCCCAGACACTATTATCCCACTGTTACTATAGGCACCATCTCTCTCTACTATACCTGCTATCCCACAGTCACACTCCCTTCCCAGAGACTATTATCCCACTGTTACTATAGAAAACATCTCTCCCTACTATACCTGCTATCCCACAGTCACACTCCCTTCCCAGAGACTATTATCCACTGTTACTATAGGCACCATCTCTCCCTACTATACCTGCTATCCCACAGTCACACTCCCCTCCCAGAGACTATTATCCACTGTTACTATAGGCACCATCTCTCCCTACTATACCTGCAATCCCACAGTCACACTCCCTTCCCAGAGACTATTATCCACTGTTACTATAGACACCATCTCTCCCTACTATACTTGCTATCCCACAGTCACACTCCCTTCCCAGAGACTATTATCCCACTGTTACTATAGACACCATCTCTCCCTACTATACCTGCTATCCCACAGCCACAGTCCCTTCCCAGAGACTATTATCCACTGTTACTATAGGCACCATCTCTCCCTACTATACCTGCTATCCCACAGTCACACTCCCTTCCCAGAGACTATTATCCCACTGTTACTATAGACACCATCTCTCCCTACTATACCTGCTATCCCACAGTCACACTCCCTTCCCAGAGACTATTATCCACTGTTACTATAGACACCATCTCTCCCTACTATACCTGCTATCCCACAGTCACACTCCCTTCCCAGAGACTATTATCCCACTGTTACTATAGGCACCATCTCTCCCTACTATACCTGCTATCCCACAGTCACACTCCCTTCCCAGAGACTATTATCCACTGTTACTGTAGACACCATCTCTCCCTATTTTACCTGCTATCCCACAGTCACAGTCCTTTCTCAATCTCCAGTTTGGCTCCTGATAAAAAGAACCATTGTGCATGTGAATGTGATAGGGACCTACCACTGATGCAAGGACTGTTAATCTCTGTAAACCACTGCAGAATGTTGGGCTATATACATAAATAATAATATTAAATTTTTACTTTGTGGCTGTGCCATAAACTCACTGCAGTCTTTGATATAGTACCTGGTTAGAGACATTTATTTTATTGGTGAGAACATAATTGTTCTAATTGCAGACTCAGAAATACAATCCACCTGGTGCTACATAAAGATAATATCCAGGATACATTGATTCATATATTTAAAAATAAATAATTTTTTCCTTTCTTAGCGGGAAATAATAAACATTTGCACTTCCTGCCCCACTTCCCAGAGCCATTTCATTGTTTTTTTTTTAACCCATCCTCGATACTCACAGAGCGATTATGCACACAACTGTACAGTAAGTGGATGAGTAATTCTGACAGGCACACACGTGCGCTTGTATAAATATCCTGATAACGTATTTACTTAGAAAATACCTTCCGGACTACTACCATGGAACAGATATTATCCCTGTATATATGTTTATGATACGATAATATCTTGTTCCTTTATTTGAAATCAAGAAGATGGGTTTTTTTATCCTGGTTTATAGAAGTGATTTTTTTAAATATTATTTTCATTCTTCATGGGTTGAGGACCTAATGAAGACTTAATTACCACGTTCATTTTACATAATTTGGCAGGTTATAAAAGTTTTATGTGTTATAACAGTTTTGCAAATGAAGGTGAATTGCCCTTTAAGCTGCAAGTCACAGTTTCCCCAAGAGACCTGCTAATCTTAAATAGTTAAAATTCTTTCTTTGCTTATCTTAAATTGTTACCAACGTATCTAAGTGCATCTGCCATGTATTCTGGGCTCTCTGCCGAAAGGCAATTAAGTTTGAGAAACTTTGTATCTTTTTCTGGCTGTTCTGTGCAGGAGATCAAACAGAAAGTCCAGCGCCCGATTTCACTTTTGGGCGCCCCTAGGCCGCGCGGTTCGACCAGGCGGCCGCGCGGTCCTAGCGCCCGCCTTCCCAGCGCGCCGGCAAAAAAACGCCGGCGCAGCTGGTGCAGTTGAATGGCGGCTGGGCGGCATGCTGCCCCTATTTCTTTGCCGCCCTAGGCCCGGGCCTATGCGGTTTTGCCGCAAATCCGGGCCTGAGAAAGTCGGGACATTTCAGTAACAATCCGGGACTGTGGGTTGAGCTGTCAAAATCTGGGCTGTCCCTTGAAAAATGGGACAGTTGGGAGATATGTGTTCATTCCCTATTTCCTAAAGAGGCTTAATAATGGAAGAATAGAGTATAGTAAGTAGATATACTGTAAAAGACTAGGAGAAAAAAGAGGTTGAGTGAGGAAAGGAGGTATAATAGTTTGGAAAGTGGGCCCTCGTCCTAAGGTTTTCAGGTGGGCCCTTGGCATCCCAGTCCGACACTGGTTATTGATAATTACTCCCTCCTATTTTGCCCACTTAAATAACACCTGAAGCACATGCATGCTGCCTCCCCAAAGATCCAGTCCCGCCCTCTGTACCCTACCCGAAATCTGTCCCCATGAAGGGCACTGAACAATAAAACAAAGACGTATACATAAAAAGTGCATTTATTAAGACTGCTATATCTAGTTGCCAAGAACACTTACTTTAGCAACCAAGCAGCATTTTAAAAAAAAAAACATGATGGACCATAGGGGAAAAAAAACGACCAATTGCACATGACATTTAAAGGGATAATTCTATTTAAATTAAACAAATCCAAAATTGTTCTACATCATTCAGAGCCAGCAATCATTATGGGGCTGCACAGTTCTCCCCTTTATGTTTCCCTGGCTCATTCTTAGCCTCTGATATTACCAAGGCAGTGGAATTTGGCTATAGAGATGCAGAAGGCTAATTGACTTGACTTGATACACTACAAAGTTGTGCAAAAGGTAGTTATTTTGTTAGATTTTGTTTGTACTGGAATCAGTTATTTGAGTGAGCTCTAAAACACCTTCTAGGCAAAAGGAGCCCCCTATAAGATATATTGGATCTAACTGTCAATGACTATCTGACACCCAACTCCTACATGAAGACAGAATGAAGAGAAACAGATGCTGAGAGAGGAATAGTGAAGATAAACTTGATAATTTCAGAAACAATGCAGAATGTTTAATTGATTGTATTTAGAAAGTCTCTTATTTCAGTATGATGAAGCCTATATTAAAGCTTATATTTAATGAGATCAATGAATTCTTCTTTCGACAAGTCAATGTGTCATTATATTCTGTTGACTTTGCACACACCCTTATCCTGCCAAACTCTTCTGTGTCATTAGATCACTATGTAGCGCTGACACTTGACTTTCATAAAGATGCCCAATATGATGGACTGGCTGTTTAAAAGACATGACTCAGTAGCACAAAGGGGTATCATGGATGAATGCGTCGGGCTCTTAACAGCCCAGATAAAGGTTGCTAGGTGCCACTGCATTGGGTAGAAGAGGAATTCCTGAAATTCCTGACAAGTGATCATCAGAAGAGAGATGCACTGATACTTCCTCCCTCCGGTAACACTAACCAGGGGGAAACCAGAACAGGTTGTGTAATCTGCCGCTGACATATAAAGTGCAATAATGACCTCAATTCTGCCATTTATCTGCCATCCTCCAATGAATCCCATGGGAACAGCAGGCTCCCTTATCTGTGCGTCACACGGGAGGAGATGCCATTTATCTCTACAGAAGGCTCGACTCATCTGCTTTTCCCGTACATGTGTAACACCTCTGTTCCAGAGCTAGAAAAGTGGGGGGTCCACTTGTAGTGCCAACAAAAATGATGTAATTCAAGGATTCACGCCTGACGGCAATTCTGAGAGTTGCAGTTTAACAGTAGGATATTCCAGATGAATATGATCTATTATCTAGGGTCATGACACTTTGATCAACGTTTCTTCATCAAGGGGCCCCTGTAATGCCAGGCACCCTCTGCAAAAAAGCCCCTCTGCTCTGCCCTAAAGCGACCCCTGCTGAGAATCACCCATAACTGATTTTGTGCTCTATATTATTATTATTAACCTTAACACGTATTCTGCCTCACTTATACAGAAATTATTTTACATCAGTTCCTGTCCCAGTGGAGTTTACAGGCTCAGGACCCTATCACATCCCTACCAAACAGGGTTAAAGGAAAACTATACCCCCAAAATGAATACTTAAGCAACAGATAGTTTATATCAAATTGAATGACATATTAAAGAATCTTACCAAACTGGAATATATATTTACATAAATATTGCCCTTTTACATCTCTTGCCTTGAACCACCATTTCGTGACTCTATCTGTGCTGCCTCAGAGATCACCTGACCAGAAATACTACAACTCTAACTGTAACAGGAAGAAGTGAGGAAGCAAAAGGCAGAACTCTGTCTGTTAATTGGCTCATGTGACCGTACATGTGGTTTATATGTGTGCACAGTGAATCTTACGATCTCAGGGGGTGGCCCTTATTTTTTAAAATGGCAATTTTCTATTTATGATTACCCAATGGCACATACTACTAAAAAAGTATATTATTATGATAATGGTTCATTTACATGAAGCAGGGTTTTACACATGAGCTGTTTTACTCAGTATCTTTTAATAGAGACCTACATTGTTTGGGGGGTATAGTTTTCCTTTAAGGATGTCATCTTTTTAAAGGCAGAATACTAGCCTTAGGGTCAAATTACATTGTAATATGTTGTACACCAGTTATTTTTTTTTAACTTGAACCCCAGATGTTGCTAGACTCCAAATCCCACAATGGTTGTATCTATGATTATATATTGAAGGATGATGGGAGCTGTAGTGGAGTCCTAAAGGTCCCCATAAACGCAAAGATCGTTCGTTGGTGAACGATCGATTTCACTGCAATCCGACCAATCCGTCAAATTATCATGAGGTTAGTGGGAATCGAACGATAGTGCATCTTACGATTTTTCGTCCGCCATCTGTTAAATTTTTTTTATCAGTCCCAGTGCAATGTATCTATGTTTGCAGGGCCAAGCAGGCAGCTACCCTCAGTTTTCCTGGCAATATCGCTTGAAATGGTCCTTTTAGTTGATGGACAAATCGTATATTTAAACGATGATTTCGAGATAATCGTGGTCTCACGATAACAAAAAGATCTTTTAAAAATCTTTATATCTATGGCCAGCTATAGACAATCTTTATTTGGACTTTATTTGTGTAGTTTTTTCATTACTTAGAGGGATTCTGTCACGGGAAAACATGTTTTTTATATTCAATTTTGTAATCTGACATGGAGTTAGACATATCAGTTTCCCAAGTGCCCTCAGTCATGTGACATTTGCTCTGATAAACTTCAGTCATGCTTTACTGCTTTACTGCCTCCCCCCCCCCTCCAGCAGCCCAATGGGAAGGTAACCAAACTGCAGCTCCCTGGCACAAGATGACATCCCTGGTAGATATGAGAATAGCACACAATAGTCCCACTGTGACTCCTCCAGTTACAATGAGTAGGAGAAACAATAGCAGTTTCAATGTGAAGTACTGGCTCATTCTGAAAGCACATGACCAGGCAAAATTACCTGAGGTGGCTGCCTACACACCAATATTACAACTAAATAAAAATAATAAAATTGTATTTTTTTTTTTATTAAAAAATAATATAATTTTATTTGGTGGAGTGAATCAATTGTAAAGTGAACACTAATTTAGTAATTGAGAAATAAGTAATCTAGGAATAAAAAAGTACAACAGAACCCCTCTGGTATCTGATCCCACTTAAAGGGATAACGACACTGGAAATTTTACATCTATCACTGCATTGTCTTTGCATGCTATTTGTAATTTAGCAAGAAAAGCATTTGCCCAATGCTTTTACATGACCTATCTGATCCCCCCATATTCCTCTATGTGAGGGCTGCCATATTTGTTCAGCAGTAGTCCATTAGCATTAGAAACTCTAACTGACAGATTGAGAAGGGACAGTCAGGTTGGCAAAACAGTCAGGTTTAGGAACTTTAAGGGGGTTATTTACTAAATTCCGAATGCAAAAATCATAAATTTTTTGGAATTTATTAAACCCTGAGGATGGAAAAGTCTGAATCTGAAAATCCAGCATCTCAGACCTGTAAAGGTTGCATATTAGTCGAGAAGTCCCAATGATTTTTTTTGTGTGTTGGGTTTTGTGCAATATCCCGAAGTTTTCGGGTGAAAATTCCGATAAAATAGTGCAATTCGTGAAAATCGGATGAAAAAATCCGAAAATTTAATAATAAATAAGTGTAAAAAACGCTATTGGATTTGATCGGAGTTTGTTGCATAAAATATTGAGATAAATTCGGACTTTAATAAATAACCCCCTAAGTGTCAATAACTTACAAAAGCAGCCCTATCAGTGAAAACCGATCAACATGACCTATAGGTAACTTGTAAACTACATGAATTTTTTGAAGAGTAGTTTTTTAGCGGGAGTATCACTTTAACTTAGCAAGGGCATGAATGGAAGACTTGGAAGATGAGTAGGAGGAATATAAGTGGTAGAATAGAAAGGTAAAATGTCTGAAAAAACATACAATATAACAAAGAGGAGATCAATTTATCAAAATTTCACTGTGAACTTCACCCTAAAAAGTTAATTTTAAGCTGTTATGGCCTTTTTAGATATTAAAGGCTTACGTCACAGAAGAAGTATTAATAACATAGCAACAAGCTGGAGTGAGAAAGCCCACGGGTCTGCAGAGGTTTCTGAGTGGAAAAGAAAAAAAGCACATCTGAGGGAACAATTTGTGGAAGGAGAAGGAAACATGGGGGAGGGAGAAAGAGGATGAAAATGGCAACTTCCTGCTCTCACACAGTGTGGTGAAAAGCAACATCAGGGCAGAATAAAAGCAGACACCGCAGTTTGGGAAGGGGAAGAAACAGATGGGGAGGAAGGAGGGATGGATGTGTAACAAGTCTCCACACATTAGTCATGTACAGAACTGCTAAGGGAACACAGTTTAGTACTTTGCCCCATAATGTGGCATAGGGATCTGCGTTAGCACATTTCACCATGTTTAGCTGACTTTCCCTGTTTATAAACAACTTACTGGGGCACCTAGGACTATTTCTCTGCGTAAGGTGATAGAGCTGTAGCCTTCCTCCCCTTCACAGACATCAGGGCGCCAGTGTAATGTCGCCAGAGTTGGTAACATGGCGTCTGAAGTAAAGTTCTCACCTTGTTTCATGGTGGAAGCGTCTTTATCCACAGACATTACTCTACCAGCTTATATTTGGCTAACTCCTACTGTTTCTCTTGACTGTGCTGAACATCTATATGGCCAACCGAGAGAATTTGTCATCCATCTTTTTAAGATTTCAATGACATTTTGATTGGGTGCATTTCCATTACTACATTACCAATTTGGTTCACCCAAAACTACAATGCAGACGTGCAGCAAATTTTTAAAAGAACTACTCTGTGAATAGTGTAAGGTTCCTGTTCATGCATGAAACGCGTCACACTGTATCTGCACATGCCCCTTGCTTATAATGTATTAATATAATATAAGGGGGATTTTACCTATAACCGTCGAACGTATGGAGTAGTGCTGCACTAACACACATACTACTTTTTGTAGCGTCGGGTGCCAGCTGTAACCCTGTCTGCTCAGGTTAGGAATTCACTCCAAAGAAATATTGCATGCAGAACTCTGAAAGTGTGGTTTATTAGTGCCACTAAACATTATTATTACCTATAACCATCTCCACAACTCATGAGCACTCCATATTATTATTTATAATGATGTGAAGTCCTGACCAATGAATGGACCTCAAAATATATGTCACTAGTTTGAATTTTCCCTTTATAGGCTTCTTATGGGGCCTAGAAATGCCATAATATTTTTGGTCAGACCATTAGAGACCCTCAATTTTTGTTAAAAGTCTACTGTTACTTTTAAGTTGCAATGCCCACTGGGAGCAACTTGGAGTATAAATATGAATAGTACTCTGGTCTATTGGAGGATGTAATTGCCCCTGCCCAGAGTGACTGACGCATCTGGTGCACTGGTGTTGAAAAAGAAAACATAACACCAGCCTGCAGTGTAAGTGTACCGGGTCTATTTAACCAATCACTTTCCAGCTTTTTTAGTGGTCTTAATATGATTCTTATCATTGATAAGAATGTATAATATTATCCATTCCAGAACAAATCCACTTGGAGGTGTATCGTGTTATTGGTCCCCTCGCCAAAATCTTTAGAGGGTCCTGGCGTGCATAACCAGGGATTTTAATTCTGTAAAGGAGGCAGACCCTGTAGTCTGGGCGCCCTTGTTCTCCAGGCCCCCCAACGTCCATGGGGGCCGCTTCCTCTATAGCTACGCCACTGGTTATTGTAATGTTTGAATGAGTTTATGTAGATTTGTGCATAAGCACATTTAATAAATAATTCAGAAACCCCCAGGTGTTAAGTATTTGGATAATAAATGCCATACATTTACTAAACTTTTCAGCGCTGTAGGCTTCCTATAGGCATTCTTTAAACAAAAGCCTCGTCTGATACTAAGAAAAGTGAAGTATGATTCATGTGACCGCATGACACATTTCCACTCATCGGATGTCCACTTCCTGTGATCCACTGCAGCAGCTTTTTGCTTACTGGCAATATTGCCGGTAGTAAATAGTCTGACAATCACAGCTATACTATATCTGTTGGCTCAGTGCGGCCTTTGACAGCTGGTCTTGTTGGAAATGGCGTCAGTATTGGGAATGCACCAAATAATGATTATTTTTTAGTTGTGGCTGAATACTTCTTAAATGATTTGCCCCAATACATTTGCATATTCAAATTTGAGAAAAATGTTTAAAAATCTGCATAATCTTTTAAAAAATGATGTTGGTTTCAGTTATCCATGACTTAAAAAAAGAACTAAACCCTAACATTTTTTATATAATAACCTTATTGCACCAGCCTTACGTTTCAGCTTGTCAATAGCAGCAATGATCCAGGACTTCAAACTTGTCACAGGGGGTCACCATCTTGGAAAGTGTCTGTGACACTCACATGCTCAGTGGGCTCTGAGCAGCTGTTGAGAAGCTAAGCTTAGGGGTCGTCACTAATTATCCAGCAGAAAATGATCTGTAATATAAGCTCATCAGCTTATATTACAGATCATTTTCTGCTGGATAATTAGTGACGACCCCTAAGCTTAGCTTCAGGGCTGATTATTAAATTCTGCACTGGTTTCTGTGCTGCCATGTAGTAATTATCTGTATCAATTACTAATCAGCCTTATATTGTGGCATTTCTATTCTATGGAGCAGATTTATCAAGGGTCGAATTTCGAAGTGTAAAATACTTCGAAATTCGACCATCGAATTAAAATACTTCTAATTCGAATATCGAAGTCGAAGTATTTTTCACCGAATTTGGGCATCGAGCGATCGAAGTAAAATCGTTCGATCGAGCAATGAAGTTGTTCGAATCGAACGATTCCATCGATTTTATCGTACGATCCAACGATTTTACTTTGATGTGTAAAGACTTAGAAAATGGTTGTAGAAGGTCCCCATAGGCTAACATAGCACTTTGGCAGGTTTAATTTGGCGAAGTATCGAAGTCGAAGTTTTTTTAAAGAGACCACATCAATTATCGAATGGTCAAATATTCGAACAATTTTAACTTCGAGTCAAAGTAAATTCAAAGTCGTAGTATTCTATTCGATGGTTGAAGTATCCAAAAAATTCACTTCGACCCTTGATAAATCTGCCCCTAAGTGTACTGTATATTGTGAGTGGGTCCCTAAGCTCAGTAAGTGACAACAGCACAGAGCATGTGCAGTGAATCAGCATAAAAGAAGATGGGGAGCTACTGGGGCATCTTTGGAGACACAGATCTTTACTGCTAAAGGGCTGTAGTTGCCTTGGGCTCGTACATAAGCACAAAAACATGATACATTTCTAGCTACTTTTTTAGTTAAGATTTAGTTCTCCTTTAAAGGGTGCACAAAGGGCTGCCTCTTTAGCTCATATTGATTGTTAGCAGTGGGGTTATTAGAGGGATCTGGGCCCGCAGCCAAAACAGTTTAGGCCCCTACCCTAAACTTTGTGAATAAGACAGTCTCCATAAACATATACTGAAAATGTTTATCACTAAGCCCCTTATACATTTCCAGGCACCCCCAAGATGCTGCAGGGCATGCTTAGCCTATAGTTATATCCCCAATTGTAAAGAGGCCATCATTGATCTCTCTCTCTGACTCTTCGGTGACTCAAGCTCTGTTCTAAACTTATATGTGGTCAGTATAATAATATTGCATGACTGCACTGAAGGATGTGACGGGATGCAAATAAATCACATGACTGCCAAGAAACAGCTAAATTGTTAGAAAGTGACTATTATTATTCTCTATTACAGAGTCTTTAGATATTACGTAGCACCGAAAAATTAAGTCGTTCATGGTTGCTCCCCGAATCTTTCTATTACATGAATAGAAAGGCACACACACTGCAATTTGTATATGCTTTTCATTTATAAGGATACTGAGAGTGATGTCTATTGTTGGTGTGCATACAAATTGTGCCCACTGTCATTTATCATGTGTTGACTTGGATAGGGACACTAAATAAATGTAATGTGCAGAGTCACTCACTTAGATTGTAAGCTCTTCATGGCAGGGACCTCATTCCTCTTGTGTCTCTTAGCATATTTCTTACTTTGTAACTATATATGTATTTATTGCAGTGCTTGTATTCCCTGTTTGTACTATTACTCTATTACAATATAAAAAGGGCAGCCCTGTGTATACAGGTATTTCTGTATAAATAAAGATATACATGAAACAGTATCCTATGTAAGTAAGAGATAAGAAATAGAAAAATATCCTCCCAGAATTTAGATTTATCTAGAACCTTTCCAGTTATTCTATTAAAATAAAAAAGGACAGCCCTGTACATACAAGTATTGCTATATAAATACAAAAATCCATCCATACAGTCGCCTATATCAATAAAAGATAATAAATACATAATAAATAGAAAAGGAAAAATAGCCTACAGCTTTTAGATTTCTCTAGAACCTTTCCAATCACTCTATTAAGATAAAAAAGGACAGCCCTGTGTATACGGGTATTGCTATATGTAAATAAAATGAAAAATCCATGCAGTATCCTATAT
The DNA here is from genome assembly GCF_017654675.1 of Xenopus laevis. NCBI lineage: Eukaryota > Metazoa > Chordata > Amphibia > Anura > Pipidae > Xenopus > Xenopus laevis. Next base: position 139,919,793 of record NC_054375.1, read on the forward strand.
TAATAAAAGATAATAAATACATAATACACAGAAAAATAGCCTACAGATTTTAGATTTCTCTAGAACCTTTCCAATCACTACATTAAAATAAAAAAGGACAGCCCTGTACATACAAGTATTGCTATAGAAATACAAAAATCCATCCATACAGTCGCCTATATCAATAAAAGATAATAAATACATAATAAATAGAAAAGGAAAAATAGCCTACAGCTTTTAGATTTCTCTAGAACCTTTCCAATCACTCTATTAAGATAAAAAAGGACAGCCCTGTGTATCAGGTATTGCTATATATAAATAAAATGAAAAATCCATGCAGTATCCTATATTAATAAAAGATAATAAATACATAATACACAGAAAAATAGCCTACAGATTTTAGATTTCTCTAGAACCTTTCCAATCACTACAATAAAATAACAAAGTACAGCCCTGTGTATACAAGTATTGCTATATATAAATAAAAAAATACATCCATACAGTAGCCTATATTAATAAAAGATAATAAATATATAATACATAGAAAAATATCCTACAGATTTTAGATTTCTCTAGAACCTTTCCAATCACTCACAGAAAAATAGCCTACAGATTTTAGATTTCTCTAGAACCTTTCCGATCACTACTTTAAAATAAAAAAAGTACAGCCCTGTGTATACGAGTATTGCTATATATAAATAAAAAAAATACATCCATACAGTAGCCTATATTCATAAAAAATAATAAATACATAATACAAAGAAAAATAGCCTACAGATTTTAGATTTCTCTAGAACCTTTCCAATCACTACATTAAAATACAAAAGGACTGTCCTGTGTATACGAGTATTGCTATATATACGGTATAGATAAAAAAATACATCCATACAGTATCCTATATTAATAAAAGATAATAAATACATAATACAATGAAAAGTATCCTCCAAGCTTTAGATTCCTCCAGAACCTTTCCAATTGCCCCATCTACTGGCCAGTTTGCAAAATGACACTCATTTTGTCTGTGTTTTATTTTAGCCATGAACCTACACTCACACTCATTAAAACAGTTCTAATGAGGCAAATAACTGTAAAATAAAATATCAGATCAGCCTGATACTGCCCATCCTAAGTTGGGCCTATCGGTGAAAAAAATCCCTCATTTGGTGACCTTGCCAAATAAGCAGATCTTTCCATGTCGGCAAAAGTCTCCGAAAAACGAACACCAATGATTTTCCTACAACAAGAAAAATAGAGATGTTTATACCTTATATAGAATTGGTACTGTGTTTATCCTGACAATCCTATCCATGTGTTTTGGGGTTATTATACATTAATATAGTACTGCATTGATCCTGGCATATGTTCTGGTGCTATTATTCTTGACATTGACATAACATTTATTCTTCCATGTGTTCTTTGAGGCATTATACATAGTCACTGCATTTATTCTTTGAATTTTTAGGCATACAATTAGCACTGTATTTATTCTGCAAGGTGTTTTTGAGGTATTAGACATGAAATCGCCACTGTGTTTATTCTACCATGTGTTTTAGAAAATCATGTATGGCAATTGCCCTGGAATATGTGTAGAACATGCCTTAAAGAATTAAACTCTAAAAATGTATATGTCTAAAAATTACATATTTTATATACTGAACTTATTGCACGAGGCTAAAGTTTCAGCTTGTCAATAGCAGCAATGATCCAGGACTTCAAACTTGTCACAGGGGGTCACCATCTTGGAAAGTGTCTGTGACACTCACATGCTCAGTGGGCTCTGATTGGCTGTTGAGAAGCTAAGCTTAGGGCTCGTCACGAATTATCCAGCAGAAAATGAGCTTTCCCTGTAATATAAGCTGATGCTACAGGTTTGCTGATTATTAAATTCTGATGCTAATTGCCCGGGGTTCTGTGCTGCCATGTAGTAATTATCTGTACTAATTACTAATCAGCCTTATATTGTGACATTTCTATTCTATGTGTACTGTATATTGTGAGTGGGTCCCTAAGCTCAGTAAGTGAGGAGCTACTGGGGCATCTTTGGAGACACAGATCTTTACTGCTAAAGGGCTGTGGTTGCCTTGGGCTGGTACAGAAGCACTAAACATAATGTACAACATTTCTAGCTACTGCTTTAGTTAGGCTTTAGTTCTCCTTTAAATGAGTCTCTTATAATATACCTATTATGAATGTGATCTATTTGTCAACAAACATTGAAGATGTGTTATCAATGAAAAAGGCCCGGATTTGTGGAAAGGCCACAAAGGCCCGGGCCTAGGGCAGCAAGATTTTAGGGGAAGGCATGCTGCCCAAACACATCTACATTGGTTCAAAAGCACTGGATATGGGCAGAAGATACTATAGTTTTTTTATATTTCCCATGTGCCAATCCCCAGGCGCAAATTCGCGTTGAATATACGCCTTTCGCCGCTGGCGAATAAATTCGGGCGCAACGTCAGAATGGTCACATGCATAAAAATTATTCAGACGCCCATTGACTTTAATGCATTTGGACAAAATAAGCGTATAAAAATCGTTGCGGGCGTCGAAATTGACGCGTGTCAAAATAATTTTGACTACCATTGACTTCAATGCGTTTTGCGAATTAGCCCATCACTACCGATGATGAAAATTTAAGCATGTGCACAAAGGAAGGGGTGGGGATGGGGGCGACAAATGGCAGCGGGCCTATGAGTGCCCGTTTAGTAAATCCGGCCCTGCATTGAAAAGCCCTTCTGGTCCCTCTATACTACTGGCCAGCAGCTACTGGGTCTGCCGCATTTATTGTTAGGGCCTAAAGAAATTCTTCCATTTTACCTAAATATCCCAGTTGGCTCATATTGTATTAATCTTTCACAGCTCTGGAGCTTGGGGATTTCAGGTATTTATTGTAAAAAGGGTTGATCACCTTTAAACAAACTAAAATCCGAATGAATCTTATATTTCATTTAAAACTCCCATGCCCGATTTTAACTTATTTATTAATTTATAAAACTTGATTTGATTGGGTCACAGAAATACTCAATAAAATCAAGCGAAAACCCACATCGCTCTAATTTTTCAGGCTTTTCCCCAAATTGCTCACATTTTCATCGTTCCAGTTTTTTCAAGTTTTTTGCCCGAAAACTCAGCGCAGACCAGGAAAACGTCAAATTGAAATAGGTGCCTCTCCCGTTGACTTATACAGGACCTCGACAGGTCTGAGATGGAGGATTTTTGGATTTGGTCTTTTTGCAGCATCGGGGCATAATAAATCTTGAAAAATTCCAGTTTTCTAGTAAAAAAAATTCAAATTTTTTGGAGATTTTAACATTTGGATTTTAATAAATAACCCCCTTAGTAGAATGTAGCGAGTGATATTCTGATGCAATTGGCAATTGTTTTTCCTTCTTTATTATTTGTGGTTTTTGAGTTATTTCGCTTTTTATTCAGCAGCTCTCCAGTTTTCAATTTCAGCCATCTGGTTGCTAGGGAAGAAATTCCCCTAGCAACCATGCATTTATTTGAATAAGAATAGGAGAGGCCTGAATAGAAAAAGTAGCAATAAGAATAACTGTGTAGCCTTACAGAGTGATATTTTACATGTAAAATCAAATAGGGTAAAAGCCAAAAACAGTGACTATCAATTACAGACCTGCTGAAGGTGAACGTCCCCTTGAATCTGTACTCCAGTCCTGTTTTTTTAATTTCTTTTTCTTTTGCTTGACTGTTTCCTTATTTGGTTTCTTAAACACCAGGACTGGATCTCAGTCTCCGACGCGGTTCCTCAGTAGGAGACGCCAGAACCAAAACAACAGCGCCTTCCCTTTAACACTAACCACGCCCCCGGGTGACATCATACCAGGAAATGGAATGGGAGTGCTGGGAAGCAACACAGGGGCACGCAGGCTGGCAGATAAGGGACTTTTTCTAGTAGTTGCATACTGAGCTGTATCAACGGGGACCAGTTATGATGCGGAACTGGCTCTAACCCCGCCTCAAGCTTCCATTGGCTCAGTGTATTGTACCTCGTAGTGCCCAACTCTAACCAAGAAGCGCAAAGCGCCCGGCCGGACGGGGACCCCAGCACTACTGTGCCGCTCACTCTCACAGACACGCTGCCACGCCCACAGCCCCCCACATGACACACCAGGTAAGTGACACACAGGAAGCTGTTTGTTTTGCTGAGTTAGCTTCAGGCTGCCCAATGGGGAGTGATTCCCCAGGCTGCCCCAGTGCCCATTGGTTAGTGAAGCATTATGGTGCCCAGGATCTGCCTTATTGTCCAATTGCCCAGTGGATTGGGCTGTGTCAGTCAGGTATATTATGCCAGGCTGTCAAGTGGTGATGTGATTTTGAAATGTCTTGAAATATTTCAGGTTGCTAAGTGGCAGGTTATATTGTCTAGCTTTGTATATGATCAGTACAGTTCACCTGGTTTATGTGGACTAGCTGCGAGTGACGTGATATTCTGGAACACCAGTATCAGGATCCAGTACAGTACAGAATAGTCCATGTCGTCCATAGCATTTAGAAATCATTTAGTAACACAGTAAGTTAGGTTGAAAAAAAAGACGCGCCCATCAAGTTCAACTTTTTAAGTCTATATATAACCTGTCTAACTGCCAGTTGACCGCGCCGGATTCGCTGGGCGGGCGCCCCTAGGCCGTGCGGTCCTAGTGCCCGCACTACCACACGCTGGCGCAAAAGCACAGGCTCCCCACAGAGCGGCTGGGCGGCATGCCGCCCCCAAAAATGTGCCGCCCTAGGCCCAGCCTATGTGGCCTCGCCACAAATCCGGGCCTGCCAGTTGATCCAGAGGAAGGCAAAAAAAACCCCTATTCTCCAATTTGCCTCAGAGGGTGAAAAAATTCCTTACTGACTCCAGTCCCTGGATCAACTTGTACTATGAGCTATCTCCCATAACCCTGTATTCCCTCACTTGCTAAACACCATCCAACCCCTTCTTAAAGCTATCTAATGTATCAGCCTGTACCACTGATTCAGGGAGAGAATTCTACATCTTCACAGCTCTCACTGTAAAAAGCCCTTCCAAATATTAAAGGGGTTGTTCACCTTCAAATGTGTTTTTCAGTTCAGTTGGTTTCAGATTGTTCACTAGAAATAAAGACTTTTCCCAATAACTTTGTATTCTCTATCTGTGACCATTTTTCTAATATTGAAGTGTAAAGTTTCATGTTTCACCTTCTGAAGCAGCTCTGGAAGAGGGGTCGTTGACTCTTTAAACCAGGGATCCCCAACCTTTTGAACCCATGAGCAACAATCAGAAGTAAAAGGAATTGGGGAGCAAAGCAAGCATGAAAAATGTTCTTGGGGTGCCAAATAAGTGCTGTGATTGGCTATTTGGTAGTCCCTATGTGTATTGCCAACCTACATTAAGACTCTGTTTGGCAGTACACCTGGTTTTTATGCAAGCAGAACTTGCCTCCAAGCCTGGAATTCAAAACTAATTCAAAACCTGCTTTGAGGCCACTGGGAGCAACATCCAAGGGGTTGGAGAGCAACATGTTACTCACAAACTACTGGTTGGGGATCACTGCTTTAGGGTAAGGGCACACCTGGCGATTCGGGGAGATTTTGTCGCCTGGCGACTAATCGACTCTTCTTTGGGGCAACTAATCTCCCCGAACGGCTTCCCCCCTGTCTTCCGCTGGCTACAATGAAAAATCGCCTGCGGCGGCGCTTCGTTTTCCAAAGTTGTCCAAAACTTAGTTATCTTTGTCCCTGCTGAGCAGAAACCCCGAGTTTCATTAAAGGCAGGTGTTAGAATTGATACAATAGTAGCCTATACTCCAGAGATACTGATGAGAAATGTATCAACTAAATGTTGCAAAATTGTTACAGTTCAAAATCTGCTTCTGGATGGTTTAGCTGCCAGACGCAAACACCAGATACAGGAACATTAAACTTTAACCTTAAATTTATGGGAAAACGGTCAAAAATAAAAGATGAAAAGCAATTGGAAAAGTTTTTGTTTATGGAGAACAATCTGAAAACAACTGAATTGAAAGAAGTGTTTGGAAGGAGAACAACTCCTTTAAAGGAGAATTCAACCTGTTCGTAAGGGTATAAGTGGCTTGGATATTTTTACATCCCAGGTGCAGGACTTTACATTTATCAACATTGAATCTCATTTGCCACTTAGCTGCCCAGATTGCCGGTTTGTCAAGATCCTGTTGCGAGGATGTCACATCCTGGATGGAATTAATTGGGCTGGATAGTTTTGTGTCATCTGCAAACACTGATGCAATACCCTCCCCTAAGTCATTAATGAACAAGTTAAATAAGTGGGCCCAATACAGAGCCCTGAGGGACCCCACTAAGAACCTTACTCCAAGTAGAGATTGTACCATTAACAATCGCCCTCTGTTCCCTTGTTCACATTAATTGTTAGTAAAATAGTGGCTGGGGTTGACTCAAATATCCTAAATCAGCCACTGACTAGATTGAGCTGAGCCAAAAGTGCAGCTATGAGGTGGGTCTGGGAACTCTGTTGTTCTATTGTATAGAAAAAAAGATTTAGTGATTTAGCACATTTGCCTTTTCTGTATCTGTTACAACCATACCAGTAACATTATTTAAAGGAGCCACACTCTCAACCCGCATATTTCTACTATTAATATACTTAAAAAACATTTTGGGGTTAGTCTTAGCCTCTGCAGCAATGGGCTCCTCATTTCCAAACGTTGCCTTCCGGTTTAACAATATGTATTATAATGTTTGTCAGGAAAACTGGACTCTCAACCACACGTTATTCTTGGGTTTGGCTATAAGGGGTTACACTCAGTCTCCCAATCACCTTATATGCAGGTTAGACTAACACCCTAAAACATACCAACACCCAGAAAATTCATTTGCTGCCACAATAGAAACCTAATGTGACTATTCCCCTGCCCTCTGTAATGGGTAATAACTCACAATACAACAATGCATCAAACACTCTCTCCTATGGTAGATAGTCAGGGTTAGATCCTACTAGTTCAACAAGCACTCCAGCAGCCAAAAGGTTAATTTACACTCAAACGCACTCTTCTGCTATCCATACTAGTTATTCAACATATAAATGGCAACTTTCCCTTTCCACACATACAAAGAGTTAATACACTTAGGCACAAGCATTCATATGGGCGATGAGTTCTTATTAACTTAACATTTTATATTTAATATCACCGCAGTGCAAGTATATAAAAAATGTTACAAAGAAGAAAGAAAGAAAATAAAAGGAGGTAAAACACTAAGAAAACCCTATGTATTAACCAAGTTTAGGAATTTCCTGTTGGGTCCTCTGAGGCAAGAGTTGGGAAACACTGGGCATACAATCCACGGATATGGAGCCTCCTTGTATGACATGGGGTACTGGATGTGTCACCTTTTTATTGCCTGATGGGACATTCCCCTCATTACCTTATGCATAAGTAGGAGTGCCCCGGAACATGTCATTTATGACCCCCTGTATGGGGTTGCTATTTTCAGGCCAGATTTTCCAATATAAAATTGGTACTTGTCAGCACCCAATATTATAGTGAAAATACTGTATGGACATGGTGTGATCCATATGTGGGTGATCAGAATGATACCAAACATGAGGGATGTTGTATGTTCCAGTCCCCCAGGAACCATCCCTCCTAACTGATAGGCTGGCCCTGTTTGGTATCATTAGGAAGCAGGTAGTCTCCTCATAACCAATATGAGTTATGAGGTTGTGCATTCTATGGCAGAGGAGATATGGATCCTTTCCTATAATCCATATATTTTCTCATTACTGTTCCCCCTGCAGTTTCAGATTCATAGCTCCTTGATCAACAGATCAAAAGGAACTGACTGGCCTAACTTCTCTGCCCAAATGGTGTGACTCCAAATTGTCTCAGAAGGCAGATATGGATTTTACCTTTCTACAGCCACCTGGTGGGATATCCAATCAAGGGTCTCTTTGTGAGGCTGAGACCAAATGTCTCCAGTACCAATACTGCCCTGGCATGACAGTGTTTATATACATTAAAGGAACAGTAACGTCAAAAAATAAAAGTGTTTTAAAGTAATGAAAATATAGTGCAGTGTTGCCCTGCACTGGTAAAACTGCTGTGTTTGCTTAAAGGGATCCTGTCATCGGAAAACATGTTTTTTTCAAAACACATCAGTTGATAGTGCTACTCCAGCAGACTTCTGCACTGAAATCCATTTCTCAAAAGAGCAAACAGATTTTTTTATATTCAATTTTGAAATCTGACATGGGGCTAGACATTTTGTCAATTTCCCAGCTGTCCCTGTCATGACAATTTCCCAGCTGTCCCTGTCAAAGTGCCTGCACTTTAAAAGAGAAATGCTTTCTGGCAGGCTGCTGTTTTTCCTTCTCAATGTAACTGAATGTGTCTCAGTGGGACATGGGTTTTTACTATTAAGTGTTGTTCTTAGATCTACCAGGCAGCTGTTATCTTGTATTAGGGAGCTGCTATCTGGTTACCTTCCCATTGTTCTTTTGTTTGGCTGCTGGGGGGGGAACGGGAGGGGGGTGGTATCACTCCAACTTGCAGTACAGCAGTAAAGAGTGATTGCAGTTTATCAGAGCACAAGTCACATGACTTGGGGCAGCTGGGAAATTGACAATATGTCTAGCCCCATGTCAGATTTCAAAATAGAATATAAAAAAAATCTGTTTGCTCTTTTGAGAAATGGATTTCAGGGCAGAAATCTGCTGGATCAGCACTATTAACTAATTCATTTTGAAATTTTTTTTTTTCCCATGACAGTATCCTTTTAAGAAACAGCACTATTGTTTATATAAATAAGCTGCTGTGTAGCAATGGGGGCAGCCATTTAAATGAGAAAAAGCTCAAGTTACATAGCAGATAGCAGATAAGCTCTGTCTGTCTTATGGTGTTATCTGTTATCCTTTAGTTAACCTGTGCCATATAGCCGTTTTTCAATTCCCGCCATTGCTTCACAGCAGCTTGTTTATATGAACTACAGTAGTGTTTCTGAAGCAAACAGATCAGTTTTACCAGTGCAGGGCAACAGTACATGATATTTTCATTATTTTAAAACACTTACATTTTTTGGTGTTACTGTTCCTTTAAATGCAGATTCTGTCCCCACAGACTTTTTTTCTCTTCATATCTATTATCTTGTTTACCTCTATATTAAGCCACATATGGTGGTTCTTGGTGCTTCTACAATTACTTCTTAAAGGAAAACTTTGCCCCCAAAATAAACACTTAAGCAACAGATAGTTTATATCATATTAAGTGGCATATTAAAGAATCTTACCAAACCGGAATATACATTTAAGTAAATATTGACCTTTTACATCTCTGGCCTTGACCCACCATTTTGTGATAGTCTGTGTGCTGCCTCAGAGATCACCTGACCAGAAATACTGCAGCTCTAACTGCAACAGGAAGAAGTGTTGAAGCAAAAGACAGAACTCTGTCTGTTAATTGGCTCATGTGACCTAACATGTATGATTTGCTTGGTTTGTTTATGTGCACCGTGAATCTTAGGTTCCCAGGGGGTGGCAATTTTCTATTTATGATTACCCAATGGCACATACTACTAAAAAAGTATATTATTATGAAAATGGTTTATTTACATGAAGCCGGGTTTTACATGAGTTGTTTTATGTAACATCTTTTTATAGAGACCTACATTGTTCCGAGGTATAATTTTCCTGTAAAAGAGAAGTCAACCGTTTTCAAAAAAAAAAAACCCTACCGCCCCACCCCACTATTCCGGCGTTTCGGCAATTATCGTCCATTTACTTGGGGTGGGGGGGGTACAGGTTTTTTTGCTAAATGGTTGAATTCTCCTTTAAGGGAATAAATTAAGAACAGTAACAATTTCATAACATTTTAAATGACATCCATTTCTGTTCTGGGTTTGAAATCCATAATATTAAAATGCTGTCTGTGGAACCATGGGTACGTTTGGGTGCCATAAGTATGCCTTGACATGCTGCCTCCGCTCCTGCTCTGATCTATAGTCATATGTCATATTTGGATTTATCTCAGGATGCTTCCCCTGGCAAGGCTGGCTGGGCACCACCACCCACACACACACAGACATGTGGACCCTGGGAGATGAAGGAACGATTGGGAACGGGAGGATTTGGTTATGTCCTGCGCTGGATTCACCAGGTAAGTGAATTTGTGTCTGTCTAGTCCTGCAGTAATGTGGTGGGCCCAACGATCAGGCAGAATACAGGTGGTCGGAGTGAGGACAAACCGATCAACAAAGAGATGCAGCCCATACTCTGGTGGAGTTTTTAAAACCATTGGATCGATATTTGGCCTATTTTCGTCTGAAAATCAGTAGAATATAAGATGCCAACTTGGTGTGTTGGCAGCTTATCGGCCCGTGTATGGCCAGCTCTTGTCCTACTGCATGGGCTGCTCCTCTGCCGCATGTATATGTCCATGACCTCATCACATACATGTGAAAACATGTACTGCCCGTGACTTAGAGCAAGTATGGAAAGCCTCTCCAGATGATGATGATGTGCTACCGGCACCACCTGCAACTTGTATATCGGTAACATCTGCAGCACCACAAGTTGAGCACCTCTGACATATAGACATGAACCAATTCTGCTACATTGTTTGAGTCAGAGAGCACTTGTATCATCTACTGTCCGGTTGCTAAGGTAAATTGGATCCTGGCAACTGGATAGCTGCTAAAATTCCAGACGGGAGAGCTGCTAAATAAATAAACCTAAAAAAAATAGGAATATTGCAAAGTTTTGTTTAAAGGTTAACTGAACTATCCCTTTAAAAATGTTGTTCTAAATGTTCCATCGGTCAGGTTGGTTATAATGCTGTTTCTATATAAATGGTATGGTAAATTATTTACGTAGCATGCCAGTGTGTGGGTGAGTGCAGAACGACACCATAAACAATTACTGCACAATTACCTGATACTACCCTTGCCCCTCTCTCTGTGTGCCTATACATATGTCTTAATGCTGATTTCTCACCATGTTCTTCATGCCCCTCCTTGCAGTATGTCTCACCCCTGTGTATGTACCCTCTGTTCCCATCCATTGGGCTCTGCTTCTCAAACCTGTGAGTCTGACTTTCTTATCTTCCCTCTGTGCCCGGCCCTGTAGGATACAGGAGAGCAGGTGGCTATAAAGCAGTGCCGACAGGAGCTGAGCCCTAAGAACCGGGAGAGATGGTGTCTGGAAATCCAGATCATGAAAAAGTAAGATTTAAAAATAAATACTGACACCAGAAATTATGCCTTCTTACATCTTTCATAAAAATGACTTTGCATGCTTCTTATAATTTTACCATAAAGTATTTGCCCAATGCTTTTACATTACCTATCTGACTCCCTGTGTTCCTCTATGAGGGGGCTGCCATATTTGTACAGCAGGAGTCTGTTAGCATAAGAAACTTTAACTGACACCATGACCTATAACGTTTAATGTACATTCATATTTTAAAAGGTAGTTTTTTTTAGTGTCAGTATCACTTTAATATATTACTGTGGACATCATGCTAAAAGTTAATATCAAGCTGAACTGGTCCTTTAAATGGTTTAAAGGCAAACAGTCAAGTATGATTTAAATCAGTGATGGGCAACCTCTGCCGCTCCAGACATTGAACTATAATTCCCACCAATATTGTTTTCTTTCCTTAGCACTCATCTCTGTGTTTTTATTTGTTTGTCACTCTGTAGGAAACATGCAAGCATGTGTGATCCATGGCGGGTTGTGCTTGTTGTCTTGTGCTTGTTTCTTACCTGTTTCTGTTCCTTCCAACCACTCTTAGGTTAAATCATCCCAATGTAGTCTCTGCCCGTGAAGTTCCTGATGGGCTACAGAAGCTGGCCCCCAATGACCTCCCCCTTCTGGCTATGGAATACTGTGAGGGGGGTGACCTGCGCAAGGTTTGTGACATACCATGTGACATGAAACAAAGAGTTTGCATAAGTGATCAGGGCTCTGGAGTCAGTACATAAATCCTTCAACTCCTACTCCGACTCCTCCGTTTATGGTACCTCCAACTTCTCTGGGACAGTAACACCAAAAAGTGTATGAAAGAAATCAAAATATAATATACTGTTACTCTGCATTGGTAAAACTGGTATGTTTGCTTCAGAAACACTACTATAGATTATATAAACAAGCTGCTGTGTAGAAATGGGGGCAGCCATTCATGCACAGGATACATAGTAGATAACAGATAAGTACTACTATAGTTTATATAAACAAGCTGCTGTGTAGCAATGGGGGCAGCCATTCATGCACAGGATACATAGTAGATAACAGATAAGTACTACTATATTTTATATAAACAAGCTGCTCTGTAGCCATGGGGGCAGCCATTCAGGAAAAGTAGAAAAGGCACAGGTTACAAACGCAGATAACAGATAAAACACCATTGTATTGGACAGGGCTTATCTGTTATGTGCTATGTATCCTGTGCCTTTTTCTCTATTTTTCCCTGCTCAAATGGCTGCCTCCATTGCTACACAGCAGCTTGTCTATATAAACTATAGTAGTCTTTCTGAAGCAAACACAAAGCTTCTACCAGTGCATGCCAACCATATATAATATGTTAATTACTTTAAAACACTTTTTTTGGTGTTATTGTTCCTTTAATATACTAATGTAATTTCCATGTTGATTGAAAGAAGTTAAGTACACAACATACAAGGTATTTAATTACTGCCAAAGCTCAAAAAATATAAACCACGCCCTCTGGTTATGCTATAATAAAATCAAATTAAACTACATAAACCTAAAACAACTGGAAAACTCGAAACAACATATATTAATTGAACCTGGCATACAGCTGTAGAATAGCTGCTAAATACAATCCAAAATTAACTATTGTTTTTGGGGGCCCTTGAGTTTGCAAGGAGGGCACTTAATGTTGTGTTCAATTCCGGTAGATGCTGGAACTTTCTCTTTAAACTCTATACATGGCAGTGTTGCATTTTTAGTTATAGTTGTTGCTACTTTGTTACCTTGTTACTTTATCCATCATTATCCATCTATATTGGCGATTTCTCTATTTCTGTGTATGTCATTGTACTGACAGGTCCATTTACACTCTGCTATCCCTTTCTTGCAGTATCTGAATCAGTTTGAGAATTGCTGTGGCCTTAAGGAAGGACCGATACGGACTCTGCTGAGTGACATTTGTAAGTGTGATACCAAGATCAATAACAAGAACGTGGGCTTTGGAAACTTGCAGGGAAAGCTTTGTCTGTTGTGGGACCCCGGAAGTAGTTTCACCCACTATAAGACCTTTGCCTGCGATATATTCATTTAGTCAGTAAAGAAATCACTTTTAAAGGACAAGGACACATAAAATCTACTACTACCAGGCTCTTCGTCTTCATTTCGTTTTTTTTTGGCACCAGGGAACATACTATAAGTTAAAAAGGCCTAAAATATACACCAGGATGCTTACACTCTAAGGGGCAAATTCACTAAGATGCGAAGTTGCGCCAGGCGCAACTTCGCCGCACTTCGCGAGGCGTAGTTTCGCCAGCGCTTCGCAAATTCACTAAAATCCGAAGTTGCGCACAGGGGTAGCGTAAGGTTGCGGAGTTGCGCTAGCGTTGATTCGCTATATAAAGCGAAGTTACGCTAGCGAAGGCTAATTTCCATACGGCGCGAAATTCAAATTTCAATGGAGGAACACGTATCTGCACTACAAATGCCTAGAAAACCTTCAAATCAGCAAATAAAAATTTTATTTTGCCCTACACATGTGCCCACTGTCTAGGTAAGTTGCCATGAGTCAGGAAATGTAGGGGGGAGGAAGGGGAGCCCCAAAAAATTTTCGATCTTTTTCAGCCTATCAGCCATCATGTAGAAAACACGCCAGCGTTTTTTGGGACTTAGAAAAAAAATTGACTTTTATCCCTATCTACTCTATTGCGCTTTGCAAGTTAGTGAATTTGCGTAGTTTCGTCGCTAGCGAAAATTCGCCTGGCGTAAGGTTGCGAAGTAACACTAGCGAAACTACGCCAGCGTTCGTTAGTGAATTTGCGCAGTAGCGAAAATGCCAAACGCTAGCGAATTAACGCTAGCGTTCGGCGCTTCGCGGCTTAGTGAATTTGCCCCTAAAGGTTTAATCCTTCTCTTTTGCTCAGCCTCCGCCCTTCGATACCTCCACGAGAACAGAATCATCCACAGAGATCTGAAGCCTGAGAACATTGTTCTGCAGCCAGGACCACAGAGAGTGAGTGTCATGTTTTTTTTTCAAACATGTTTTTATTTATATATGAAACAGGTAAAAATTGTCTTCATTTTGCATTGAAATGAATAGTAAAAGTGAACATTGCGTAAGTTTAACAATTTTCAATATAGAATTATCAATAAGTTTAACAATTTTCAATATAGAATTATCAATAACATACAAGTACATTACAAAACATACAGCTCATAATATATTAAATGATGTTATGTGAGACTCAGTGGATAGGATGCCAATAATCTATTTATCCGATGGTGAGTGTCATGTTTAATGTTACTCTCTGTAGTTTATATCATTGCTGCTAATATACTGTATGCCCAGGAAGCGATATAATTGCAATCAATGTACAACAAAGTAATGCATCTGTTTCTAGCATCTGCACAACAAATTTAATCTGCCAGTTTAGTCAGGAAGACCTTTATAAAAGCTAAAGAAAAATAAAGCAAATGTGAATTTATTATACAGTCACCTCTTAATTTTAAAATTATGCTCTATCTGCAAAACCTAATGAATTTGGCTTCCACTTGCATGTGGGATAAATGCAGCATGGTTTCCGCACTCTGTTTAAAGAAATAGCGAAATGAAATCACGTTTTTCTTCTTGCATTGAAAGGCATATTTCCTTGCAATTATAATGTTAGCAATTGTTTCCTTATGGTGCTTAATACGGCCTCAGCTCATTCCACTTTCGTTTAGACACACTCATAAGGGTGACTAGTCTTCGGTTTACTGGTGTTTGTCCAACTTTGTGGATGGATAGATCAGACATAATCCAGTCTGACTTAAACCAGAATATTCAGTGTTAGTAATAAATGGCTCCATATAATGCATTGATTGATTTTTCCTTTCTCTTTCAGTTGATCCATAAAATTATTGATTTGGGATATGCCAAGGAGCTTGATCAGGGTAGTCTGTGCACATCCTTTGTTGGTACCCTACAGTATTTGGTAAGCAACCACTTTGCACTCTTTACACTAGACAAAGGGCACACAGGCCCACAGGTATTGTTCTACTACAGGCAAAGGCTACTCTCACTTTTGCAGCTGTTCTGGAACTAGGATCTTCCATAAGCAAGTAACAGTTTTGTATTCTAGTGTTTCCAGTCCTTACCCTCATACCATCATGTTCATTCCTGCTATCCTACCGCTTCTTTGTACCTCCTTCCTGTGCCAGTTTCCAGTACGCTGGCCCAGTTTATTTTCCTTCCGTGCCTTTCTGTTGCCAAATCCCATATCCTTCTTTTCTGTAATTTTGCCTTCACACAGGCCCCAGAATTACTGGAGCAGAAGAAGTACACAGTGACTGTTGATTACTGGAGTTTCGGGACCTTGGCCTTTGAATGTATAACAGGATTCCGACCTTTCCTTCCAAACTGGCAACCAGTTCAATGGTAAGACACACAGGTGGGGATATGGGCTTCATGGGGGTGGGAGGAGAGCAATTCTACAGCAGAACTTAAAGAAACGGTAACATCAGAAAATTAAATTGTTTTAAAGTAATAATAAATATAATGTAGTGTTGCCCTGCACTGGTGTGTTTGCTTCAGAAACACTACTATTGTTTATATAAATAAGTTGCTTTGTAACCATGGGGGCTCCGGTTACACAGCAGATAAGCTCTGTAGAACATAATGGTGTTATCTATTATCCACTATTTAACCTGTGCCATATAGACTTTTTTCAATTTCCACCATTGCTACAAAGCAGCTTTTTTATATGAACTCTAGTTGTGTTTCTGTAGCAACACACCAGTTTTACCAGTGCAGAGCAACAGTACATGATATTTTCATTACTTGAAAACACTTTAATTTTTGGTGTTACTGTTCTTTTAAGTTCAGTTGCCTGCAGCTTAAGATAGTAGCACTGGGGATGGAGACTGCTAGAGGCTATAGGTCAGCAGTAGTATGTTGAGCCACAAGTTGGATTATGTAACCTGAACTATAACCAGAAAACACTTATGTTTAGACCATCATCCCCATAATGCTGCTTCTGCCATTTCCCTGTAGATAGTATACAAAATTCATAAAGGTTGTAACGTATTATGTTATGAAACTATGCCTGGAATATAGCATTGCTGATTTAGTGGGATACTGAGCTACAATTGGGTGCAGATAAGTAAGGATTTCTCACTATTGAATACTGATGATGATTCAGTATTGTGATGCGTACCTAGGGTTGCCACCTTTTATAATTTTTTTTACCGGCTGCTGGGGGCGGGGCCTCAAAAGGGGCGGGTGTGACATCAAAGGGGCGGGGCGTGATGTCAAAAGGGGCATGGCCACGCAACGGAGACCCACGGACGCTAGAAGAGGCAAAGAAAAAGGTAAGTTGCAGGCGATTGGGGGCAGGCCGAGGGCTCCTTTTGATCGTATTACAAATTTACCGGCAGCTACATTGCCGGTAAATTTGTAATACTGGCACCGGCCTTGGCAGGTATTTTACCGGCTAGGCCGGTAAAATACCGGCCGGGTGGCAACCCTATGCGTACTTAGAGCAGAGGTTTCAAAATTGAGGGCATGGTTCTTAGGGAAGCCTAAAGTAGTGCCGTGGAGGGCCAGCCTGAAGGTCAGTTGGGTTGAGATTGGCTTATTTTCTATCAAAAGTACTTCTATAAACGCAGGGTGACACTTTACGTAAACATATACATTTGCTGCCCTTGATATTATTGGACCGAAAGCAGTAGCATGAGGTCTGTTAGCCAGAAAGCTCTGAAATACAAAAATGTCATTTCCTATAGAGCCCTATTTACACAAACAATTTGAATTTTTTGACAGATTTTCTTGTACTTGATGGTAACTAAGCTCCATAAACCCGTATTGGAAAAATAATCCTGTTGGGGTTTTTTTTTTAAAGCTTTTATTTTGCATGTTTTTAAAAACAAACAGTTGAGACAGTAGTAAAGGAGAGAGAATTGAAAGGAAATGAAGGAAAGCGGAAAGCAATACAAAGTGAGGCTAAGGCACCAAATTATAAAATTTAAAGGAGATGTTAAACAATTAGACATTTTGCAGTTCAAAACAAGTACCCCATATAGCATTAAATTTCTCTGGACAACCGCTTGCTAGGTAAGTCAACCCCCCCTCTAAATAAATCCCAGGTTTCAAGCATTCTAGATGATCATAATCAATGTGTTCCTTTGGACTCTAGGCATGGGAAAGTGCGAGAAAAAAGCAATGAGCACATTGTGGTATATGATGACCTGACCGGAGCTGTGAAGTTCTCCAGTGTTTTACCAACTCCCAATCATCTTAGTGGGTAAGTTGTCCTTACTTCCAGTAGATCACATACACACAGTATTGAGGCACTTCTACCTTTCACGTCTCTGCCTTTATGTTACTGTGTTTTCCTTCTGTCTTTGCCTATCAACTTCTAACAAAAACAAACTGAAAATATAAATAAAATACATATAATAAAACATTATTACACAAGCCTTCTTGTAATTAGGGATGCACCGAATCCACTCATTTGGATTCGGCTGAACCCCCGAATCCTTAGCGAAAGATTCGGCAGAATACCAAACCAAATCTGCATCTGCAAATTAGGGTGGGAAGAGGAAATCATGTTTTGCTTCCTTGTTTTGTCAAAAAGTCACATAATTTCACTGCCTGCCCTAATTTGCATATGCAAATTAGGATTCGGTTCAGCTAGAGTTGCCACCCGGCCGGTATTTTACCGGCCTAGCCGGTAAAACACCGGCCAAGGCCAGGGCCGGTATTACAAATTTGCCGGTAATTTGTAATACCCTTTAAAAAAAGCCCCTGGCCTGCCCCCAATTCGCAAAGAACTTACCTTTTTTCCAACGCTGTGGACGTCTCTGCGATGTTGCTCCGCCCCTTTTGCGGCACGCCACGTAGCTCTGCCCCTTTTAGCATCACGGACCGCTCCCTTTTGGTGCCCGCCCCCACTGGCTGGTAAAATTTTTTAATAAAGGTGGCAACCCTAGGTTCAGCTGGGCACAAGGATTCGGCAGAATCTGAATCCTGCCGAAAAAGGCAGAGTCCTGGCTGAATCCCGAACCGAATCCTGGATTCGGTGCATCACTACTTGTAATACATGTACTGCTATAAGAGAAACAAGAGAAGATAAAAGTGTAGATATGAAGAGAGAGAGAGGGCAGAGGGGAACCCATTCAACCTTTTCCACAGTAATTGCTGTCAGATTAAATCTGTTGCTACGTTATGATCCCAACTGTCTTCTAATTTCAATGTTTTTTATTGGGCAATTTTTAAATTTTACAACACAGACTTTGCATAAAAGTCAATATATATATAATGTACATAGCCTTGTTTACTTAAATACTTAATAACATATACGGCATTTTAACATAACATAGTTAAAGATACAGTATTTCTTGCCAACTGTCTTCATACATCAATCGCATTCATGCTAAATAGGTACTGACATTTTTACTGGTCTGATTTAGTTTAGTTTTGTTTCAGTCTTAAAGTGCCCAGTGGCTGAGCCAGCCTATTGGCACGTGTTTGAGCCCAGGACATTGCCTACCCTGATTAATACATGATTGGGGCGCTGATATTACTTGGACTCAGTTGAAAATCATGTTAACTGAAGACAATATCCACATCCGGTGAGGCTCTTGGATGAAAGAAAATATGCAAATTTTCTTTACTTCCCTGTCCGATAGTAAGGAGTTTGGTGAGCAGACTAGTCGAGCGCCTCTTGCTGTGTATGGCCAGCTACAGATATGTAGCTTTCAGATTAGCTCCGACGATAGATCCTAGAGCCTCACAACTGTCAGTTTTTATCAATCCATGTCTCAGATTTGTGGCTGGCTGTCGAGCTCTGGATGATGGCTTCCAATACATACAGTAAGTTAGAATTAAAATCTTTCCTTTGTTTTAGCATACTGGCTGGCAAGTTGGAGCGATGGCTACAGTGTATGTTAATGTGGCACCAGAGGCAGAGAGGCACAGATCCCCAGAACCCTAATGTGGGTTGCTTCCAGGCCTTGGATTCCATCCTAAGGCTTAAGGTAAGTGTCTATGCAACATATACAGTCAGGGGCGTAACTATAGAGGAAGCAGACCCTGTGGCTGCGAGGCCCTAATTCATATACAATTTCAATAAATATTGGAGAAACAAGTCAACCTCTAAACATTTTGTGGGCCTGAAAAATAATTTGCTGTGGGGCCCGGTAATATCTAGTTACGCCACTGTCTATAGTAAAGAATTCAACAAAGAAACTGTAATTTTTTTCTCTTGCTACATCGAAATCAGAATGTCTGGTCTCTCCTCCTCTCTTCTCTTTCAGCCTCGGCATTTATAATTTATTGTTTTCTTTTTTTATTTTTGATTCTCCCTACATATTTAAAGAAGAAGGAAAGCTACTGAAGCAGTTGATTGCCAATAGATTAGCCACAATAGTGCAAGCTAGAATGCTATGTTTATATTGTAGAATGCTTTACCCTACTTGAGTAAACAGCTCTAGGCACTGTCTCTGTTTGTTTAGGATAGCAGCTGCCATATTGGCTTGGTGTGACATCACTTTCTGCCTGAGGATATATATTACAGGTTCTCCTGGCTCGTGTGCATTATATATGTATTGTTATTACCAATATATTCATAGAGATATGTGTGTGTATATCTACCTAGCTGCTGTCCGTAATGAACATGGTGTCTGGCCGTGTGCACACTTACCCAGTGACCGAGAATGAAAACCTGCAGAATCTGAAGAGTTGGCTGCAGCAAGACACAGGGATTCCCGAGGAAGAGCAGGAACTATTGCAGGCCTCAGGACTGGCCCTTAATTCTGCCCAGCCTCTAACCCAATATGTGATAGACTGCACGGTAAGGGTCTACAAATATAACAATATGTAGAATATGGAAATGTTTTTTTAAAAAAAAAAAACATTTTTGGTGTCATGGGACTTTCAGGCTTGGCTGGTTTACCTGATTTATTAAAGGGTAAGTAAACCTTAAAAACAAGTGAATGTAAAATTGATGATAAAAATTATTTTAATCAATACGTATGATCTGTTGTTCTTTGTCCACAGGTTATTGATGGGCGTCAGGGTGAGGGTGATCTGATATTTCTTTTTGATAACCGGAAGACTGTATACGAACCTCAGATATCACTGCCGGCACACCCTGAGAGTGTCTCCATTGTATGTGAGTGGCACTAACCTACGGCTTGTATAGAACCTCCTGTTTGACACCTGAGAAGTTTGCCTATGCCTATAAAGAGCACATTATTTTAGTTGCCTTTTGTCTTCTGTGTATCCAAAGGAGAAAATAATGGCAGTTTGAGTCAAGAGGCTTTTCACTTTCCAGTAGGGATGCACCTAATCCAGGATTCGGTTTGGGATTCGCTCAGGATTCGGCCGAATCCTTGTGCCTGGCCGAATCGAATCCTAATTTGTAAATGTAAATTAGGGGCAGGGAAGGAAATCATGTAACTTTTTGTCACAAAACTAGAAAGTAAAAAATGTTTTTCCACGATTTCCTTTCCCGCCTCAAATTTGCATATGCAAATTAGAATTCGGATCAGGTTCAGTATTCGGCCGAATATTTCATGAAGGCTGTGTTTGGGTTGCATCAAATTTTATCTTCCATCCCCAGCCTTCATATTGTATATGATCTGTTGGTTTGGTTTAGGTATTTATTATTATTTGTGGTTTTTGAGTTATTTTACTTTTTTCATTCAGAAGCTCTCCAGTTTGCGATTTCAGCCATCTGGTTGATAGGGTTCAAAGTACCCTAGGAACCATGCATTGATTTGAATAAGAAACTGGAATATGAATAGGAGAGGCCTGAATAGAAAATGAGTCATAAAAAGTAGCAATAATAATAAATTTGCAGCCTTACAGAGCATTTGTTTTTAGATGGGGTCAGTGACCCCTGTTTGAAAGCTAGAAAGCGTCAGAAGAAGAATGCAAATACTATAAAAACAATAATAAAAAAAAAACGTATTTAAAAATACTTAATGCAAACACATCAGTTAATAGTGCTGCTCCAGCAGAATTCTGCACTGAAATTCATTTCTCAAAAGAGCAAACAGATTTTTCTATATTTCATTTTTAAATCTGACATGGGGCTAGACATTTTGTCAATTTCCCAGCTGCCCCAAGTCATGTGACTTGTGCTCTTATAAACTTCAGTCACTCTTTACTGCTGTACTGCAAGTTGGAGTATCACCCCCTCCCTTTCGCCCCTCTGCAGCCTAACAACAGAACAATGGAAAGTTAACCTGATAGCAGCTCCCTAACACAAGATAACAGCTGCCTGTTAGATCTAAGAACAGCACTCAATAGTAAAAACCCATGTCCCACTGTGACTCCTTCAGTAACATTCAGAAGGAAAAATAACAGCCTGCCAGAAAGTAATTCCATGGCACAAGTCACGTGACTGGGGCAACTGAGAAACTGACGAAATGTCTAGCCCCATGTCAGATTTCAAAATTAAATATATAAAAATCTGTTTGCTCTTTTGAGAAATGGATTTCAGTGCAGAATTCTGCTGGAGCAGCACTATTAACTGATGTGTTTTGAAAAAAAACATGTTTTTCCATGACAGTATCCCTTTAAAGGTGAACCAACCATTTAAAAGTAGTGCAGCTTCACTATGTGGTGAACGTTTTTTACGCTTTAAATATGCCCTGTGTGCATTGTAAAGGGGGCATACATGAATGTAATGTTTATTGTAAGTAAGAACAGTGTACTCCCATCATGCATAGATGAGATCTGCAGTTCAACTACAGCAGGAAGGGGAGAAGCATGAATCTCTGACCAGCAGGTTTCCTATCCAAGAATATGTATTGTTTGGTTTAGGAACATGACGTCCATCTAACTGAGATTTGTAATTTGTTCCCTGACACGGTTTGGGTGGATTATATAGTGAATAAAGTACCCCCTCTTGTAAAATATAAGGATATTATAAGTTACCGAGGAGTTTCATGACCATATAAAAACACAAGGGCGAGTGTTTTTATACAGGTCAAGGAACTCCGAGGTAACTTATAATATCCTCATATTTTACAACTGGGGTACTTTATTAATTATAATACACAAATTTTAGTGAGCCATGTGACAGAAATTACATCACTACTCACCGTTTATAACTGATGACATCACTACTCACCGTTTATAAGGATATAATTTACAAGATATTCATGGCTTTTGTGTATTATAAATGGTGACGTGACACTGTGGCACTTACTCTCTTTCAGTGCAGGATCCCAAGCGGCCCCTCACTTACACCCACCTCCGACGTGTGTGGGGGCAGATCTGGCAGACAATACGAGCACTGAAAGAGGATTGTGCTCGTCTCCTTCAAGGGCAACGTACCTCTATGTGAGTTAGTAGGCCATTAGTTGTGTATGTGCAGGTATGGGACCTGTTATCCAAAAAGCTTGGGACCTGGCGTATTCCAGTTAAGGGATCTTTCCATAATTGGGATCTTCTTACCTTAAGTCTACTAAAAAAAATTATTTAACCGTTAATTAAACCCAGTAGGATTGTTGTACCTTCATTAAAGTAGAACTCAACCCCCCCATTAATAAAAACCCCTACCCATTACCCTGCATAGCACCCCCGCTCCCCTTGTATAGGTGATAAAACCTATAAGTGCCCCTAATCCTTTACTCACCCATAGGTGCAGAGTAAGTGCAGCAGAGCTCATGGGCGCCATCTTCCTCCTATTTCAATTTCTTTGTGTCCTCTTCCTTCTCTTGGGCAATTTCCATCACTTTTGGCGCATGCACAGTTGCTATGAACTGGAAGAAGAGAATGATGCTCCGT
The DNA here is from genome assembly GCF_017654675.1 of Xenopus laevis. NCBI lineage: Eukaryota > Metazoa > Chordata > Amphibia > Anura > Pipidae > Xenopus > Xenopus laevis. Next base: position 139,942,730 of record NC_054375.1, read on the forward strand.
TCCCAAATAAATCTGAAGAGCCAGAAGATGGCGCCCACGAGCTCTGCTGCGCTTACTGTGCACCTATAGGCGAGTAAAGGATTAGGGGCACTTATAAGTGTTATCACCAATGCGGGGGGGAGCAGGGAGGGAGGACTATGTACAGTACTGGGTAGGGTTTTTTTTTTTTTTAGTGGGGTTAGTTAGTTCTTTTTATTTTATCTCCTGTTTTATTATTACAGAGAAAAGGGAAATCATTTTCAAAAATTGGAATTATTAACTAAAATTGTTTGGGAGATGGTAATTCGGAATTTTCTAGATAATGGGTCTCCTGGTAAGAAATCCCATACCTGTATATGCTGAGGGCTTGGCTGTGTTTATTTTGAAGGGTAAACCTGCTGCGATACAATACCGAACTTTCAAAAAAAAAGAACTCAATGACCTCTGAGTGTGAGCAGCTAAAGGCCAAACTGGATTTCTTCCGGAGCAGTATCCAGATTGATCTAGAAAAATACAGCGAACAGATGGAGTTTGGAATCAGTAAGTTCCTGGCTGTGGCTCCCTTTCTTCTGTTGATTTTTTATTGCTTAGTAAAGTGAACTTATAGCACATTCATTGGCTTTGTTTTAACCTCTAACACAGTGTATAGTATAACGGCTGATTGTGCCCACTGGAAGCTTATTTCTTTTTTTTCTTTAGACAACCTTTGAACAGAATTCTTATGCATCAAAAATAGCCTTTTTACATTAACTAGCGTAGTAAAGGCAAGCAGTATGGGAGCTCCCAGTCACCTGTATAAATATAGTTATACAATTAGGGGGTTATTTATCAAAGGTCAAGTTTGCAAGGTTTTTTTTATACCTCGAATAAACTCATAGCTCCAATGTTTTCTTATTTATGAAAATACTTGAATATAAAAAAACTCGAACCAGTGTAATCCGAGTGAAAAAACTCGACCTGATCGATTTTTCGGCAAAAAAAACTCAAATCGCTCAAATGTATCGAGTTTTCCAGTAAAAACAATAGAAATAAGCTTTAACATCATGAAGGCTACAAACATCTTCATATGGTTGAAGGGACCACTGCTAGTGACTTCTACATGACCCCGACAGGTTTTAGCTGGAGTATTTTCAGATTCGAACTAATCTCGGTTTTTTTTTTAAAAAACCCTAAAAATTCTACCCTTGAAAACTCGAATTTTTTTGGGAAAAGCACAACTTGACATTTAATAAATATGAAAGTGTCATGTACACAGCAATCTCTGGCCTTCGGCCAGAAATAAAATAAAAGTTCTGCTGAGGATATGGAAGGTACCCCTTCTACTTAATGGAGATATAAGAAGCGAAAGTAGAAAAAACCTCACTTACTAGAACAGTCACTGCTATTGCTGTGTTTCTATTGGTATGGAAGAGGAGAGGAATTAAAGAGATACTGACACCAGAAATTAAACTCTTTTTTTTTTTTTACATCTATCATAATATTGCCTTTAAAAGCAATGTATAACTTTGCTGGAGTAAAGTAAAGTGAAGTATTTGCAGGATGCTTTTACATTACCTGTCTGATGTCCCATGTTCCTGTATGAGGGGGCTGCCATATTTGTGCAGCAGGAGTCCCTTAGCATTAGAAACTCTAACTGACAGGCTGAGATGGGACAGTCAGGTTGGCAACACAGTCAGGGTTAGAAACTTCAACTCAAAATCAAATCAAAATGGTCCTATATGTAACTTTTAATGTACATTCATATTTTTAAAAAGTAGTTTTTAGTGTCCGTATAACTTTGACCTAAAAAATTTTAAAAAATGAAGACCAGTTAAAAAGTCTACAATAAGACATTCTGTAACATACTACTGCATGATAGTGTGGGGCTCTGTGTAGAATTTTCACTTGTTGTAAGTGGTGGGTGCTCGACCAGAAATCCCCTTCCTTGCACGGGGACTATAGTCAATAGTTAAAAATATCCAGAAGCACACCAAAAATTGGTGTGTATAAATAGGTGATGTATTTAGCCCATAAGCATTCAAAAGCAATGCAGCATTTTGGACCCCTTCCGGGCCCTTTATCAAGCCTGGGCCCGGAGGGGTCCGAAACACTGCTTTGCTTTTGGATTTTTTCTACTGTTCTGTAACATACTAAGCGTAAACTTAAAGGGTAGTTCACGTTCAAACAACTAGTTTTGTTCAGATAGATCACCAGAAATAATGACTTTTTTCAATGGCTTTCTATTTTCTGCGTGTGACGATTTTTCTAATATTGAAGTGTATGAGCTGAGCAGAATCTCTGGGTTTCATTACAGGCAGCTGTTAGAATTGATACAATAGTTACTAATACTCCAGAGATGCTGCTGAGAAATGTATCAACTCAATGTTGCACAATTGTAACAGTTCAGAGTCTGCGCCTGAATTACTGAGCTGCCAGACTCAAACACCAGAGACAGGGACATTCAACTTTACACTTAGATTTTGGAAAACCATTAAAAAATAATAATAAATAATGGAATTAAAAAAAGTCTTTATTTCTGGAGAACAATCTGAAAACAACTGAACTGAAAAAAGTGTTTAAAGGTGATGAAAGGCCACAACATTAAATTATATTGCTCCTTTTTAAAGATCTGCAAATGGCAGCAGTTATGTGGACACTAATCATTCCATGGCTTACCTTATTATTTGATTTTTTATATTATTTTTTCGTAATTTTTTCTTTATAATTAATTAATTTTTTTGCTTTTCAAATCGGATGTGCTATCCATTATTTTTGTATTTGAAATTCATATTGAGACCCTTAAGCGGAGTCACCTACAGCACCCCGTAGTTTAACTTTAGGGTGTGCGCCTTCTATCTTTATTTTGTACTAATCATTCCTTGTCTTTCTCGCAGCTTCTGAAAAGCTCCTGTCAGCCTGGAGAGAGATGGAGCAAGCAGTGGAATTGTGTGGAAGGGTAAGCAATGAGACAAAAGGGGATGACGAGCAACCGTTTACAATTAGGCTTGTGTATTGTGTTTAACTTGGCATCCGTGGGTGATACAGAATTGGATGTCTTCTAAAGTAGCACACTCTCTAGTTTAAATGAATCTAGGTTGTTTAGTTATGGGCTGTTTTGTCATGGCATTGATCTTTATGGAGTAAAGGAGGGCTTGAGCTTTGTAACCTACAGAGAGTTCTTACCTGTAGAAAAAACCTTTCCCTTCTGGCCAATCATAAGGCTCCCTTGCCTTATGATAGAAAAGGCTGCAGCTCTAATTCTATTAGCCACACACTAGTCCCCAGTAATCATTTGGTGAGTCCTGTAACTGGGGACTAGTGTGTGTGGCAAATAGAATTAGAGCTGCAACCTTTCTATCTACCTTTTGAGACATTTTGTTTCGCTGTAACATCCCCATATTGTTTTACTCTTGCAGGAAAGGGAAGTGCAAGCTCTTGTGGATAAAATGATGGCTTTACAAACGGACAGTGTAGATCTGCAGAGAAATCCACTAGGCAGGAAACATCGGGGGACCCTGGATGACCTGTGAGTGAGGTTGAACCTATTCAGCCGTTGTGATTTAATCTTATAAAGTGTTCTGTAAATAATTTTGGGGCAGGGGGTTATAATTGCTGTCCTCCATGTCGGTGGTTTAATTAAAAATAATTTTCTTTTTAGAGAAGAGCAGGCTAGAGACCTATATCGGCGGCTACGAGAGCGACCTAGAGGTGAGCCGTTACATTGCATAGTTGCATTCACATAATCTCTATATAACAGCTTGTGGAATTCATATTTTAAATCATATGCCTTACTAATTGTAATCTGGATCTGGGACCAAAGAACTTGCACATCTCCATCCTGGACCCCGATTAAAAATGCTCTTTTGTAAGTAAGTGCTCAGGAGGTAATAGCAGAGCAGTCTTTCCCACCAAGGCTAAGAGAACAGCCCACATGCAGGATATAGAAAGGAACTGGGTAGTGAATATTTGTTAAGATTTAAGGCAATTTATAGTCCCATCCTAAGCACAGAATCCTCTCAGAATCCTGCATCTTATGGGAGCAAATGTTTTCAGCTGTGCCCTACATACAGTGCCTTCCAAAAGTCTTCACCACCCCCCCCCCCTTGGCATTTTTCATGTTTTGTTGCCTCACAACGGATTGGTTGAGAGTTTGCACCATTTCATTTACAGAACTACAAATTTGAAGATTTTTTTTTTTATTATTGTGAAACAAACAACAAATAGGACAAAATAACAGAAATCTTCACCGTGCATAACTGTTTATCCCCCCCCCCCCAAAATCAGTACTTTGTAGAGTCAATTACAGCTGCAAGTGGCTTTGTATAAGTCTCTATGAGTTGCCACATCTTGCCACTGGTATTTTTGCCCATTCCTCAAGGCAAAACTGCTCCAGTTCCTTCATGTTGGATGGTTTTCGCTTGTGAGCAGCAATCTTCAAGTCTGACCACAGATTCTCAATCGGATTGAGGTCTGGACTTTGACTAGGCCATTCCAACACATTTAAATGTTTCCCCTTAAACCACTCGAGTGTTGCTTTAGCTGTTGCTTCTGCTCATTGTTCTGCTGGAAGGTGAACCTCCGTCCCAGTCTCAAATCACAGGCAGACTGACACAGGTTTTGCTCAAGAATATCCTTGTATTTAGCACCATCCATCTTTCCCTCGACCAGTACAAACATCCCCAGCACAGCATGATGCTGCCACCACCATGTTTCACTGTAGCGATGGTGTTCTTGGGGGGATGGGATATGTTGGTTTTGCGCCAGACATAGCATTTTCCTTGGTGGCCGTAAAGTTAAATTTTGGTCTCATTTGACCAGAGCACCTTCCTCCATACATTTGGGGACTTGCCCACATGCCTTTTGACAAACTCAAAACGTGCCTTCTTATTTTTAACTTTAAGTAATGGCCTTTTTCTGTCCACTCTTCCATAAAGCCCAGCTCTATTGGCTTATTGTGTTCCTATGGACAGATAATTCAGTCTCTGCTGTGAAACTCTGCAACTCCTTCAGGGTTTCCTTTGGTCTCTGTGCTGCCTCTCTGATTAATGCCCTCCCTGTCCGGTCTGTGAGTTTTGGTGGGCGGCGCTCTCTTGGCAGGTTTGTTGTGGTACCATGTCAGAAAAGATGTGTTTATGCTGACAGATCATGTGACACTTAGAGGGTTATTTATCAAGGTCCGAATATCCGAACATCGAATTATTCTGAGTCTAAAAACTCTTCAAATTCTGAGTCTAAAAACTCAGAATCCGAAACCCCGGCATCTAAAAGCTCTCGGGTCCTGTATAAGGTCCCAGTGTCTGCACTGATGTCCGTACTGATATCCGATGCATTCATGGTTTCTGCGGAAAAAACTCCGAAAACTACGTTTTGTTTCGGGCTTTTTTCTTCATAAATAAGGTCCATTCGGGCATTCGGAGTTGCTCGGATTTGTAACTTAGAAATACGGACCTTGATAAATAACCCCCTTGGATTGCAACTAATTATGTGACTTTTGAAGGTAATTGGTTGCACCAGGATTTTTTATATATATGTTTATATAAATAAGCTGCTGTCTAGCAATGGGGCAGCCATTCAAAGGAGAAAAGGCTCAGGTTACACAGCAGATAAGCTCTGTAGAACATAATGGTGTTATCTGTTATCCACTATTTAACCTGTGCCATATAGTCTTTTTTCTATTTCTACCATTGCTACACAGCAGCTTATTTATATAAACTATAGTAGTGTTTCTGAAGGAAACCCTTTCGGCGCAAAACCCCTGATGTGTCTCGGCACGTGCGTTCCACTGCGGATCGCAATGCTCCGAATTTGCTCACACTGAATCTCAGCAATTTACCGATTTTCACGATTCACGGAGTCCTGATATCTTGCCGATTTTCACTATTTTGGGGTTATTTCACCAAAATTGTAATTTCGACCTTAGGAGTGACACACCACCTTGATACTGCGACGAGTTCCACCTATATAAGGCTTTATAAAGCAGTTGCAAACAGAAAGTGGTATCTTATCTCACTATATTCTCTCTCAGTCAGCCAGGCAACACGTCCTAAATCTAAACCGTCTTCAATATCTTGAGATTCTCATTTTCTTGTATTTCTTGCCTGTAGATCAGAGGACGCCAGGTGACAGCAACGACATGGTGCGCCTCCTAATACTAGCCATCCAGAGCTTCGAGAAGAGAGTCATCCTTATATACGACCAACTCAGGTCTGTATCAGTTCTACCTTTCCTTCTCATCTCTGTCATTGCATGTCCCCTTCACTGACTCCTTTCCCCTCTGTCTGCAGCAAGACTGTGGTGTGCAAGCGCAAAGCTCTGGAACTCTCCCCAAAGGTGAAAGAGGTGATGAACCTAATGCGAGAGGATGAAAAGATAGTGGTGAGGAGACAAGAGAAGAGACAGCAGGAGCTCTGGAACCTGCTAAAGATTGCTTGTGTAAGCAGTATACATATATGTTTCATGTATGTTACTCGTGGAAGATCATGGGTACCTGCTGCTCACTCATTGGGTAACAGCGTAGTAGTAGAATTGCTGACATGTCAATAAAACATATATTTTGTGCATTTACCCAGAGCAACCAACCTTTGCTGTTATATTCTTACTCAAGTTACTTGCACTAGAGGAAGGATCCTTGAGGCCCAAAAACATGTAGTGCTTCAATAAAAACTACATTTATTCACACTGGAAGGCTCTCCAGTTTTCTTCTTCTTGCACATACCAACCAATCAGTGATTAGCTTTTTTAAAGCCAGCTGCAAGTAGAACAATGAATGCAAAAATCTGATTGGTTGCCATGGGTTACTACCCATGGGCAAATTGGCCCAGTGTTGATAAATTACCCCTAGAGGGGCTTATTTATGAACACTGTGCAAATTTGCCCATGGGTAGTAACCTGTGGCAACCAATTAAATGCTTGCATTCGTTGTTAAGGAAAAACTGTACCCCCAAAATAAATACTTGAGCAACAGTTTATATCAAATTAAGTGACATATTAAAGAATCTTACCAAACTGGAAAACATATTTAAGTAAATATTTTTGATGATCCGTGTGCTGCCTCAGAGATCACCTGACCAGAAATACTGCAGCTCTAACTGTAACAGGAAGAAGTGAGGAAGCAAAAGACACAACTCTGTCTGTTAATTGGCTCATGTGACCTAACAAGTATGGTTGGTTTGTGTGCACAGTGACTCATACAATCCCATGGGGCGGCCCTTATTTTTTAAATTGGCAATATTCTATTTAGGATTACCCAATTGCGCATAATAATAAAAAAGCTATATTATTATGAAAATGGTTTATTTACATGAAGCAGAGTTTTACATATGAGCTGTTTATGCAATATCTTTTTATAGAGACTTACATTAAAGGGTAAAGTTTTCCTTTAAACCAGCAGCTGGCTGAAAATAGCCAATCACTGATTGGTTGATTTGGGTTACTGCCCATGGGAACTGTGCCCAATGTTTCTAAATCAGCCTCACTGTTATTAATGCACCCAATGCCTTACTGATCCCCACAGAGCAAAGTCCGCGGCCCTGTGAGTGGTAGCCCAGATAGCTTGGGCACATCTCGAATGCCTGGCCCCAGCCAACTGCTTTCCCAGCCTCCTGTCCTCTCCGTCAGCCTAGCCCAAGAGTATGTGAAGAAAAGGTGAGTAAAACCAATGGGTGTACAGAAGAGATGGAAGATGATGGAAACTAAGGTGGGGATGAATTAAACATATAGAGGAGAAGAGAAAGAGACAAGAAACGAGATGGAATTGGAAATTAACAAATGCATTACAGAACAGTGGAAGGATAATTTAAATTGCAAAATGGATCTTGTATTTCTGTTTAAGTGTTTTATAATTTTTTTATATCACCAGAAACATAGGGTCACTATGCCCTCCGATTTCTCTGCTGAACTGTACGTTAATATTCAAAAAAGCTAAATTGATTGTTGCGGCATATTCTGGATATTGTTGAGCAAGTTGGACCTTGTTCACTAGCAAAAAAACTCTATATTCCTATATAATATTCAGTAGGCAAGCATTCAGCGATGTATTACAGTATACAGGAAATAGACAGGTATGATTTGTAGCAGGATACTGTGTGCTTTTTCCTTCGGGGAGAGCAGGAAGAGTTCACTGTTGTGTTAATTAAATGGAGACCTGGTCTGTCACAATAAAACACGTTTATTATTGGTTTCTTCACAGTGAAGATCTTCGGTCGGAATCTTTGAATCTGTGTAGCCAACTGGAATCTTCAATGAGGAGCTTTATGAAGGAACAAGATGGTAGTCTAATGGTAAGTGCGGAGCATGCTCCCCTTTGTATGTATGTATGTATGTATGTATACTGTATATGTATGTATGTATATTTTTATTTGTAAAGCGCTCCTCGAGGGCAAAGCCCTGTACAGCAAAACAATAAATTAGTAGTAACAAACAAAGGGTCATTGGAATAAAAAGTAACAATAAGTGCATTATTAGAATACAATTCACATAAATATAAAATATAATTACAATGCAGATTAAGTGCTCATTGTCAAGGAAACAAAAGGCTAGAGGACCCGACCCCATAGGGCTTACAGTCTAAATGGGAGGGTAACATACAGACACAATTCAGAGGGGTATTAAGGTGCTTTGGGTTACAGTTTGTTACACTGTTATATAAGTGCCAGTTCAGGTTTTATCCAGGTGCTCCCAGATTTAGTCTTTGAGTTTTGTTTAAAAACACTGAAGGAGGATTCTCTCCTGAGAGATTCAGGAATGGCATTCCAAATATAAGGAGTCGCAAGAGAGAAGGGTTTGATACGGGAAACAGCAGTAGTAGTGGGGGGTACAACCAAGCGGTTTCCTTTCTCTGCTTCCTTCCACAATAAACCAACTGTCTATTGATTTACTGCAGTGTCTCATCAGTATATTTCCTCTTCGTACCATTGTCAGCCCTTTCTTCTTCTCCAGTTTCTCCTTTCTCATCCAGTGTCTCCTGTACCTCTGATACATAAGGCAGGACCTATGGTTCAGTTTATAAAGCCAGAGAGTAGTTTTTATTAGGGATGCACTGAATCCAGGATTTGGGTCGGGATTCTGCCTTTTTCAGATTTGTCCAAATACTTGTGCCTGGCCGAATACCAAACCAAATTTAATTTTCATATGCAAATAGGGGAAGGGAAATCACGTAACTTTTTGTCACAAATCAAAATGGGTTTTTTTTTACACTTTTTCCCTGCCCGTCCCTTTTGCTTCAGTATTCGGTTGAATCTCTCATGAAGGATTCGGGGATACGGCCGATTCACCAATAGCGGATTCACTAATTTTATACTTTTAGAATACTTTTCATTTTAAGCTTGTCGGGTTGTTGTTTGATCATGAGACTGAAGCGGTGGATTGAGAAGTGGGTCAGCCATGTTGTACCTGTACGGTGAGGCAGCTCATTCTATAGACGTTACTGGTGCTACACCAACATAGGAGGTGCTATTAGTTCACATAGCTCTGGGTGTGTATATAGAAAAAAGCTGCCAATCACTATATTGCCAGTGCTCTTCAGACTTATTCAGTTCAAGTCTCTGTCCGAGGCTCAATATTTTGTCATAGTCTTCTTTAACCCAATACCAATGCTTTAATTAACCTTCAGGATGGGCTTCCAGTTGTATGTAGACTATAAATAGGCATTTTACCCAAATATCCCTTGGGCTGGGCCCCACAACCAAAGTTCTGAGCCCCTGGGGGGGAGGCAGCCCTAAACTTTACAGATCACGGCATTAGGGTCCTGCTTTGTGGCGCCGGTGCCTGTGACCAGTAATCTTATTAAAGGGGTTGTTCACCTTAGAGTTAACCTTTAGTATGATGCAGCGAATGATATTCTGAGACAATTTGCAATTGGTTTTCATTTTTTATTATTTGTGGTTTTAGCTTTTTATTCAGCAGCTCTTCAATTTGTATATTAAGCAATCTGGTTGCTAGGGTCCAAGTGACCCTAGCAACCATGCACTGATTTGAATAAGAGACTGGAATATGAGTAGGAGAGGCCTGAATAGAAAGATGAGAAATAAAAAGTAGCAACAACAATACATGTGTAGCCTTACAGAGCATTTGTTTTTAGATGGGGTCAGTGACCCCCAGCTGGAAAAAGTTAAAGAAAAAGGCAAATAATTAAAAAAAAAATTGGCCATTCTAGGTTAACTTAAAGGGGTTGTTCAACTTCCAAACACTTTTTTCAATTCAGTTATTTTTAGATTGTTCCCCAGAAATAAAGTTTTTTTTCACTTAGTTTCCATTATTTATTATTTACTGGTTTTCCAAAATCTAAGTTTAAAGTTGAATGTTCGTGTCTCTGGTGTTTGAGTCTGGCAGCTCAGTAATTCAGGTGCAGACTCTGAACTGTTACAATTTTGCAACATTTAGTGGATCCATTTCTCAGCAGCAGTGAGGGGCGAATTTATTCGCCAGGTGCGTATTCGCTGGGAATTTGTATGTTTTGCAGCTGGTGAATAAAGTCGCGAATTTGCAGTGAAAATTCTCTTGCAAAAATTTGCCTGCGCCAGAAAAATATATGGCTTTGCAGTTTCGCAAATTTTGCGGGAAATTCACAAAGTTCGCCCATCACTACTCGGCAGAATCTGAGTATTAGCAACTATTGTATCAATTCTAACAGCTGCCTTTAATGAAATTCAGGGATTCTGCTCAGCAGGGACAAAGATAAGAAATGTATCAACTAAATGTATCAATTTAGACTAGTTTACAGGGTCGGCGACCCCCCTCCCAGGGCTGCTTCAGAAAGTGAAAAATGACACTTTACACTTCAATATTAGAAAAACTGTGACACATAGAAAATAGGAAATTTTTTTATTTCTGGTGATCTATCTGAAAACAACTAGTTGTTTGAAGGTGAACCACCCCTTTAAGCCGCATCGAGGTCACTGGGCCTTATTTGGCCTCTATAATACATGTTAATAAAAATATTAATAATAATAATAATATGTGCACTACTATTAGTAGTCCATGTGTAGTAGTCCATGTGTCCGAGAAGGCAAATTGAAAATTGCACCGCTCATAAAACCAGATAAACTACGAGACATTCCTCATTGACTCCTGTTTATTCATCTTTCTTCTATAAAGTCTTTAGATTGGTCGTGGCTGTTGCAGCAAGAGGAAGAGTCGGGCGCATCTCCCATCACAACCTCGTGAGACACAGAAACGGCAGATGTACTCGGCAGACATTGGAACTGTGCCTTTAAATCATATATCTCTAGGATTTGTACAGAAAACACACTTGATCATACCAACCATTCTCTTGTCCTTTGTCTAGGGATGCAACGAATCCAGGATTCGGTTTGGGATTCGGCCTATTTCAGCAGGATTCGGATTCGGGCAAATCCTTCTGCCCGGACAAACCGAATACTAAAAATTAGGGGTGGGGAGGAAAATCACATGACTTTTTGTCACTAAAAAGAAAGTAAAAATGTTTCCCCTTCCCACCCCTAATTTGCATATGTAAATTGGGGCGGGGAGGGAAATCTTGTGACTTTTGTCACAAAACAAGGAATAATTGCATATGCAAATTAAGATTCGGTTCGGTATTCGACTGAATATTTCGTGAAGGATTCTGGGGTTCGTCCGAATCCAAAATATTGGATTTGGTGCATCCCTACCTTTGTCACAGACAGTTACAGTTATATTAAACATCTAATCAGCCGAATTCTGAGGCCTCATACAAATAACCTCGTGTGCAGCTCCTGAGTTTCGAATCGCGGGGGGACATTACAGACAAGATCAGGGAAAAAATTGCAGGGTAGGATTGTAACATAATATGTTTTATATATCCACTTATCAGAGTTTATTCATATGTTTAACTTTTATACATGCCCAAACATTTAAAACAAAACAGTTTGCCTGTGAATAAATAAGCTTTTATCAAACCATCTGCTTTTTGTTGTCATGTCTAATGAATAAAATGGTCTGTTCAGTTATTATCCTTTACTTATGTTGTCATGTTGTGCAGAGCTTTGCTGCATTGGAGCTGACACTCTAATTTCCCTGTCATAGTCACGCAGAACTAAGGGCAGTTTTGTCTGCAGACATCTAGAGTCACATTTATCAAGGGTCGAATTTCAAATTCACGTTGTGAGTTTTTTTAAAACTCCCATAAACTCAAAATTCGACCAAGCGAAATTTTTTTCTAAAAATCATATTTTTTAAACGCTGAGTGAATAGGAGCGATCCGAAAACTCGATCTGAATTTCAAAAACCCCGATTGTCAGGAAGGCTGCAAACCGCTCCCTGTACGTCTCCCATTGACGTAACAGCAATTCGGCAGGTTTTAGGCGGGGAATAATCTAATTTGAGTTCTTAAAGGGCCAGAGTATGATAACATACCTCCCAACATTTTGGAAGTAAAAAGAGGGACAACATTTTTTTGCCATGTAGTGTGGCACATTTTTTTTGCATCACACCGATTTTTGTGGCCACGCCCCCAAATTACCATGTTCACTTGACCAAATTTGGCAGGTTAGAAAATGTAGAAAATATTTCTCCTTATCTAAACTTTTGAAATGACTTCTTTTCTTATCTCAAAATTGTTACAGTTAGCAGCATTGTTCATGAGAGATGTACCATGAGCAGGGCCGCCATCAGAGGGGGACAGAGGGGACAAGTGGCTCGGGCATGAAGGGGGGCCTGGCAGTACTGCAGTTTAGAAAGAGCCGGGCCCCCCTTCATGCCCGGGCCACTTGTCCCCTCTGATGGCGGCCCTGCTCATGGTACATCTCTCATGAACAATGCTGCTAACTGCACAGGTCACATACATAAAGGTTCTAATGGGGAGTCCACCTTACATAGTCATCCATGCAATGTCCTTGTTCATCAGCCTGTCTGAAGGAACATTCCCCCATACTGGGGTCAGAGTTGGTTGAGTTTTTCCTGACTCGCACATTACACTGCTACAGATCACTTGGGGTTACATTTTGCCATGATGTTGCGCTACAGATCACTTGGGAGACATTTTGGAATGATGTTATGGTACAGAATACCTTGGGTGACAGTTGGAAATGATGTCATGCTACAGATCACTTGGGTGACAGTTAGAAATTATGTCATGCTACAGATCACTAGGGCTGACATTTTGGAATGATGTTATGGTACAGAATACCTGGGGTGACAGTTAGAAATGATGTCATGCTACAGATCACTTGGGTGACAGTTGGAAATGATGTCATGCTACCAGGTCCGGACTGAGAATTAAAATAGGCCCTGACATTTCAGGTACACAGAGACCCAAACAGCCCCTACCAGCCCACTAAATACTGACTTTCTATGGCACCTTATAGCAGCCCCTCTGGCATTTGCCAGAACCCACAGATTGCCAGTCCGGGCCTGCATGCTACAGATCACTTGGGCTGACATTTTGGAATGATGTCATGGTACAGAATACAATGGGGTGACAGTTGCAAATGATGTCATGCTACAGATCACTTGGGTGACAGTTAGAAATGATGTCATGCTACAGATCACTTGGGGTGACATTTTGGAATGATGTCATGGTACAGAATACCCGGGGTGACACTGACAGTTAGAAATGATGTCATGCTACAGATCACTTGGGGTGACATTTTGGAATGATGTCATGGTACAGAATACCTGGGGTGACACTGACAGAAATGATGTTATGCTATAGATCACATGGGGTGGTAGTTAGAAATGATGTCATGGGTGAAGTTCTGGTATGATGTCGTGTGAAACTGACGTATGATTGGGGTAAGAGGGCACGTGACCTGGGCTCCAGCAGGGTTGCCTCTATATCTGAATGAACATACTTTCCATACTGAAGTTATAGTTCTCGTGTAATCACAACACCAGGAATTATTTCTACATCCCCTGCCCCAAGTACTTCAGGGACATCACGTTGGGGAACACCAGGATTCTGCCCTTTGCTGGGACCCCAATTTGCTAACTTAATGTATGTAACACTGTATCTCTTATGAAGGTCACTTCTATGCCAAATGGTGATGCAATCTCTCTCATATGTGCTTCAGAACAGGGCCTCGCCCATCCAGCAGTAAAAGAAATCCCTTCGTTGGGCATGCGCATTGGCGTCCTATAGTGGGTTATACAGTTTACGGCATACTACGTCAAACCGGAAGTCGCTGCCTTGAACGAATTAAGCCAGTAGAGCTTTCCTTATGGCGCCGGAAACCGCTCCTTCCTTCCCTCTTGATGATACAAACGGATACTTAGCGCTGCCCACATTCTACTGCAGCAGGACAACCAATAGGAAGAGAGCGCGAGTTCTGTAAGGCTGGGTGAGGCGGGGGCTTGCAATTGAGAGCCAATGGCAGAAGCGTAGTGTTTTTCATCCTATGGAGGGAAGGCGTGACATGTTGAGGGATTAGCGCATGCGCGGAGAGGTGAGACGCAGAGACCTTCAGCCGGGGACAGGTGACAAGTGGGAGACAAAGGGGTCGTGTGTGTGTTGGGTAATTGTGTAAATGTCGGGTTAGACTAGAGGCTGTTGTGGGAAGGAGACAGTAGAGCAGGGCGAGTGTCTATGTGTGTGAGGTGCGGACACCGGGGTGGGTAACACAGTAGTGAAACGCTATGAGAGACATGTTGTGTAGAGACACCGTGTGAGACAGTTACTGATGCAGACTGAGCTGCCAGACCAGTACGGAACGCATAGTAGGACATCCTGCAGCGAAATACATCTCCTTCCTGCGATGTCCTATGTCTTCTGAATGGCGCATCCGGTGCTTTTACCGTCACTCATCGTCCAAATCTCCGTCCTCTACCCTCCCTTCTTCCGCCCTCAGTCCTCTTCCTTTTACTCCTCTTCCCTCCGCCCTCGCTGCAGAGCCCTCCACCCTCTTTCCTCAGCGCTCCCCCCTCAGATCTCTAAACATCATTTAGAGATCCATAAGTTTCTAAAGTGCTGAGCGAGGGACGAATGAAGAGGAATGAGGGCGGAAGGCAGAGGATGGAGGGTTGAGGGCGGAGTTTGTATGACTGACGGCTGAGAAAGGAGGGTAGAGGACGGAGGCGCCTTCCTTAGAGAGACGGCAGCGCCTTCCTTAGAGAGACGGCAGCGCCTTCCTTAGAGAGCAGTAGAGGCTGTAGGTGGGTGTATTATGGGGCCACTTCTAAGGGGAAGTAAAATTACTGACTGGTTTATAGCAAGAGATGTGCAGCCTGGTGAACCCCAATAGTTGGACAAACCTGGTAACTCCCAGCATGCCCCGCAACCTTCAGTTGCCACTTGAATTCTGGAAGGATTGTAGTTCAACAGCACCAAGAGAGCCTTCTGTTGCCTATCCCTAATTTAGTAGAGAGCAGCTTGACTGCAGTAAATATGTTGTAAAATTGTGCAGCTGCTGCACTTTGTTTTTCAGCAGGAGCCCAGGCTGCACATGAGATCTGTACAAGGGCAGAGTGACATGTACTGACTGTAGGGCCGAACCCCCGAATCCTTTGTGAAAGATTAGGCCGAATACCGAACCGAATCCTAATTTGCATGTGCAAATTAGAATTCGGTTCGGGCTGGCAGAAGGAATCCTGGATTCGGTGCATCCCTAACTGACAGGAACCAGTTTAGCAGGTTAAAGGGCCACAACAAAGTAATGTAAGGAATGGGCCTCTTGCTGAAAGGTTATTCTCATTCCAGAGATCAATCACACAGTGACGATTGTTGTGTAGCTGCTGCTGCTGCACTGTCAGGCATATTGTATAATATTTATTAAAGGGCCTTCACTCAAGGACTACAACACAGTGATTTGTACTAAGCAACGGCAGCAATTCAGGGGCACATGGGGGTTATATTATGGCTGGGAAATAATTGTGATCCTTATTTACATATTTTTGTATTGGGTGTTTTTGGGATTTTCTGGATGGGGTTTATATTGATTTGTGGGAGTAAGAGGAGTTCTAAGGAGGTGGGCAGTGGGAGGGACACAAGCAGTCATTGTATAGTGCAGTAGGACCTGTTAAAAAGAAAATCATGTGAGATAGTGGGGTGATTGGGTTGAGATTAAATGGGGAGACTGAGGACAATTCTGGGTGGATATGTTATGTGTAAATATTATCTCCTCCGCAGTAAACATGGCCGTGCCACCTACATACGCAGACCTGGGCAAATCCGCCCGAGATGTTTTTAATAAAGGATATGGTGAGTAGGGACTTCTATTTGACATTAACTTACATTTGTTTCTCAAACAAGAATTTACAGTGCATGGCTCCAAAACATGTATTGCCTCTACCTGACATTGCTACATGGACCAGTATCTTAAAGGTGTTTAAGGCTCTATATGTAAGTTATACAGCGGCCTGCGCTGTCCTGCCAACAAGTGCTTATCACCAGGACACTTGTGCAGGTGCAACAGTCAGTACATTCTAGTGACCCATCTGTGGGCTTTAGAAGCAGTGACTTGAGAAAGGCAATAAAACCTCTCTTATTAAATTACATATTAACACACTTTCCTATAAACTGAGATGCAGAAAAGCACTATTGTATAAATGGGATTTACACCGGGAATGATCCTATAACCTGAGATACAGACAGAGAAAAGTCCTATTGTATAAATGGGATATACACCGGGGATCCCTCCTATAAACTGAGATACAGACCAGAGAAAAGTCCTATTGTATAAATGGGATATACACTGATCATCCCTCCTATAAACTGAGATACAGACCAGAGATAAGTCCTATTGTATAAATGGGATATACACCGGGGATCCCTCCTATAAACTGAGATACAGACCAGAGAAAAGTCCTATTGTATAAATGGGATATACACTGATCATCCCTCCTATAAACTGAGATACAGACCAGAGATAAGTCCTATTGTATAAATGGGATATACACCGGGGATCCCTCCTATAAACTGAGATACAGACCAGAGAAAAGTCCTATTGTATAAAT
The DNA here is from genome assembly GCF_017654675.1 of Xenopus laevis. NCBI lineage: Eukaryota > Metazoa > Chordata > Amphibia > Anura > Pipidae > Xenopus > Xenopus laevis. Next base: position 139,959,572 of record NC_054375.1, read on the forward strand.
GGGATATACACTGATCATCCCTCCTATAAACTGAGATACAGACCAGAGAAAAGCCCTATTGTATAAATGTGATATACACTGGGGATCCCTCCTATAAACTGAGATACAGACCAGAGAAAAGTCCTACTGTATAAATGGGATATACACTGATCATCCCTCCTATAAACTGAGATACAGACCAGAGAAAAGTCCTATTGTATAAATGGGATTTACACCGGGAATGATCCTATAACCTGAGATACAGACAGAGAAAAGTCCTATTGTATAAATGGGATATACACCGGGGATCCCTCCTATAAACTGAGATACAGACCAGAGAAAAGTCCTACTGTATAAATGGGATATACACTGATCATCCCTCCTATAAACTGAGATACAGACCAGAGAAAAGTCCTATTGTATAAATGGGATTTACACCGGGAATGATCCTATAACCTGAGATACAGACAGAGAAAAGTCCTATTGTATAAATGGGATATACACCGGGGATCCCTCCTATAAACTGAGATACAGACCAGAGAAAAGTCCTATTGTATAAATGGGATAGACACTGATCATCCCTCCTATAAACTGAGATACAGACCAGAGAAAAGCCCTATTGTATAAATGGGATATACACCGGGGATCCCTCCTATAAACTGAGATACAGACCAGAGAAAAGCCCTATTGTATAAATGGGATATACACCGGGGATCCCTCCTACAAACTGAGATACAGACCAGAGAAAAGCCCTATTGTATAAATGTGATATACACCGGGGATCCCTCCTACAAACTGAGATACAGACCAGAGAAAAGCCCTATTGTATAAATGGGATATACACCGGGGATCCCTCATATAAACTGAGATACAGACCAGAGAAAAGGCCTATTGTATAAATGGGATATACACCGGGATCCCTCCTATAAACTGAGATACAGACCAGAGGAAAGCCCTATTGTATAAATGGGAAATACACCGGGGATCCCTCCTACAAACTGAGATACAGACCAGAGAAAAGCCCTATTGTATAAATGTGATATACACCGGGGATCCCTCCTATAAACTGAGATACAGACCAGAGAAAAGCCTATTGTATAAATGTGATATACACCGGGGATCCCTCCTATAAACTGAGATACAGACCAGAGAAAAGCCCTATTGTATAAATGGGATATACACCGGGGATCTCTCCTATACACTGAGATACAGACCAGAGAACCCTATTGTATAAATGGGATATACACCGGGGATCCCTCCTATAAACTGAGATACAGACCAGAGAATATGCCAGTATGTAAGCATTCTCTGCTACAGGAACATAATACAGTGTAATTATCTGACTCTAGGATTTGGCCTGGTGAAGCTGGAGGTCAAGACCAAGTCCTCCAGTGGGGTGGTAAGTAAGATACAAGTTGTTATTTCTGTACTTCCTGTATTTGCATTCATTGTAATTTGCTTGTTTGCTCCTTTTCCATGCGGCACTGGAAACCCTATAGATGGTAAGGAAATCAGATCGTAATGTCATTTTATTAGCAAGCCAATACTAGAAGCCCATGATGTGGCTTATTTATGGAAAGTCCACCCACTGTATGACTTGGGTGATCTGAAGTATTGGCAATGGAAGTGGCTTCAGCTGGTACTCTGCCTACAACTCTTCTGTTACTAGACAAGCTCATTATCTATGCATACAATCTGACCAGTCACACGCCTGTAAAATATACTGAGATGAGGGCTATAAATAGATTAATTAAACCAATAAATAATCCTGTTATGTTTTGAATACAAACATTTCTGACACGACATAGCAGTGCATGTGTGACGCTAACATGGGATATTGGGGGGGTAATTTCAGGAGTTCACAAGCAGCGGCTCATCCAACACCGACACCGGGAAAGCATCCGGAAACCTAGAGACAAAATACAAGATGAAAGAGACTGGACTCACCTTCACCCAGAAATGGAACACGGACAACACCCTGGGGACTGAAGTGGCCCTGGAAGATAAGGTGAGACTCCTGCAGTCATTAGCTGTTTCCAGTTGTCTAATGTCTTATTCTGACTGTCTGTCTTTTTTTCTCTCCATGCAGTTGGCAAAGGGTTTGAAGCTCTCACTGGACACTACGTTTGTGCCCAATACGGGGTAGGTCACCACCTTCTCTGTGCCTGTATCCTTTACCTGATCCACATCCAACTTTATTATAATAGCCTTCTTTTGGTACTATGTCTCATTCCCATCATCTCTCCCTTTAAAGGGGAACTATTGCGAAAATGAACATGTAATATACGCTTCAGCATACTGAAATAAAAAACTTTCTAAATATAACCAATTAAATATTCTGCACCATTTCTGAAATAATCAAGTTCTTCTTCACTATTCCTCTCTCAGAATCTGATTCTCTTCATTCTGTCTTTATGCAGCAGTTGGGTGTCAGATAATCATTGACAGTTACATCCAATATATCTTATGGGGGGGCTCCTTTTGCCTAGAAGATGTATTAGAGCTCACTCTATTAAAATCACCAGACATCATGTCTCTCTACATGCAGGATTTGTGCAAAAGGCAGTTATTTTGTTAGATTTTGTTTGTACTGCAATCAGTTTTTTGAGTGAGCTCTAATTCATCTGCTAGGAACGAAAGCCCCCCTATAAGATATATTGGATCTAACTGTCAATAAATATCTGCCACCCAACTGCTGCATGAAGAGAGAATGAGGAGAAACAGATGCTGAGAGAGGGATAGTGAAGATAAACTTGATTATTTCAGAAATGATGCAGAATTTTTAATTGATTGTATTTAGAAAGTTTCTTATTTCAGTATGATGACACTTATATTAAATTTTCATGGTCGCGATAGTTCCCCTTTAAGGTGGCCATAAATGCTACAATTACAATCGAGAATCTAGATCTAGAACCGTCAGATATACAGGAAGAAACAATAGAATTCTACCTGACGATTCAGCATTAACAATTGCTGATGTTCGTTGATCGACGAGCCGACCGATATCCAAGTCTTCTGCTGATATCGGTCGGCTCATCTCTCAATATACACGCATCGGATATTGTACGAAAATTAATTTCGTACTATGTTATTAGTTTGTCTACGGCCATCTTTATGATCTTTTGCTATTTGCCCAGTGCCACCCAATCTGTTTCATTGTCCTCTGTACCTTTTTTAGTCATCCTCTCACTTTCTGCCTCTCTCCCACAGTAAGAAGAGTGCTAAGCTAAAAACCTCCTACAAGAGAGACTATGCCAACTTGGGCATTGATATTGACCTGGACTTGGCTGGTCCCACCATATATGGCTGGGGGGTGCTTGGCTATCAGGGGTGGCTGGCTGGCTATCAGATGGCATTCGACACCGCTAAATCCAGACTGGCACAAAACAACTTTGCATTGGGTTATACAGCCGGAGACTTTCAGCTTCATACAAATGTGTAAGTGTGTAATTAAGTAACTTTAACAGTGTGCTTTGTACCAACTTGTAGTTTCTGCAGGCTGCTGTGTATAACACTGATGAGTACCTCTGTACACTGATAACATATGCTCTATACTGAAGTGAGTATCTCTGTACACGGTTAATGACCATGCTGCTGTTTATAATGATGCTGAGTATCTCTATACACTGATAATGACCAGGCTGCTGTGTATAATGATGCTGAGTATCTCTAGACACTGATAATGACTAGGCTGCTGTGTATAATGATGATGAGTATCTCTATACACTGATAATGACCAGTCTGCTCTGTATAATGATGCGGAGTATCTCTATACACTGATAATGACCAGGCTGCTGTGTATAATGATGCTGAGTATCTCTATACACTGATAATGACCAGGCTGCTGTGTATAATGATGCTGAGTATCTCTATACACTGATAATGACTAGGCTGCTGTGTATAATGATGCTGAGTATCTCTATACACTGATAATGACCAGGCTGCTGTGTATAATGATGCTGAGTATCTCTATACACTGATAATGACCAGGCTGCTGTTTATAATGATGCTGAGTATCTCTATACACTGATAATGACCAGGCTACTGTGTATAATGATGCTGCGTATCTCTATACATTGATAATGACCAGGCTGCTGTGTATAATGATGCTGAGTATCTCTATACACTGATGATGACTAGGCTGCTGTGTATAATGATGCTGAGTATCTCTATACACTGATGATGACCAGGCTGCTGTGTATAACGATGCTGAGTATCTCTATACACTGATAATGACTAGGCTGTTGTGTATAATGATGCTGAGTATCTCTATACACTGATAATGACCAGGCTGCTGTGTATAATGATGATGAGTATCTCTATACACTGATAATGACCAGACTGCTGTGTATAATGATGCTGAGTATCTCTATACACTGATAATGACCAGGCTGCTGTGTATAACGATGCTGAGTATCTCTATACACTGATAATGACCAGGCTGTTGTGTATAATGATGCTGAGTATCTCTATACACTGATAATGACCAGGCTGCTGTGTATAATGATGCTGAGTATCTCTATACACTGATAATGACCAGACTGCTGTGTATAATGATGCTGAGTATCTCTATACACTGATAATGACCAGGCTGCTGTGTATAAGACTCATGATACAGTGTAAGGAGACAATATGTTATGGGCAAGGTGATATGAGACTGTTGTTCCTCTTGTAGAAATGATGGCACAGAATTTGGAGGCTCAGTGTATCAGAAGGTCAGTAAGGATGTGGAGACATCAGTGAGTCTCGCTTGGAGTGCCGGCAGCAACAACACTCGTTTTGGCATTGGGGCCAAGTACCAACTGGACTCAAACACTACTATCTCTGTGAGTTGTTCCTCCCGCTTTTAACTTCTTTTAAATAAGCCTCCCCTCTGAACTTTTCTTCCTCAACTCCAAGACCCACCACTACCCCTTATAGCCTCCCCCCTGTAGCTTCTCTATTAGACATTATTCCTTTAATTCCTCTTTGCTATGAACTATTATTGGGTTATGTTTGTTTCAGTTCGTTGGCAGCCAATCAGCTTATAATGAAAATGTCTGCTACAGCCCTTGGGCCGACATATACACCCATTTATTGTGTGACACTGCGGAATATCAAATATAAGTAATTCTAAAACATCTGGACTTGCTGAGTAATCATTGAAGACTTTCACTACTTATCCGAGCAGCTTCTTCAGTTCAACTGAAGTCCATGGGAGTTGCACGATACCTTGGTAACGTCACTGAATCACCCCTCTGTGAGTTTCAGATGTCCTCTCTCTGAAGATGTGCCATTGTTATTGGATCAGTGGAAGAGTTTATATGCCAAGGACCAGGGCCAGCGTTCGAAATCACCACCTCGCCCCAAGTCCTGCCCACTCCACATCACAGTTAAAAAATCACACAGACATCAGCGCTAAATAAGACACACACACTCTCACACACACACGTACGTTATAAAAAGCTATTGGGAACCAGGATAAAAAAAAAAATTGGGGGCCCAATGAACATTATTTTAAAAAAAACATTGGTGGCAGGAGCCTATAGATATTAAAATATTACATTGGTGGCCAGGGGATTAAAAAAAAAATAAAAAACATTGGTGTTCAGAGGAAATGAACTTGTGACTTCAGGACTTCAACTTTGCCCTCTTTTGTGGCTTTGTGTCTTTTCGACCTCTTCAGTACTTCAATTTCAGCTGTTTTCGTGGCTACTGGTCTTTTCGCCGCTTCGGGACATCGGCTGCTTTTTTTGGCACTTCCGCATTTTCGCCTGTTCGGGACTTCAGAAGGAGGCGTCACGGCTTTGGCGATGTCAAGGGGGGCCCGGCTCTTTCGAAAAGTTTAGCACTGCCGGGTCCCCCTTAAGGCCCAGGCCTGGTACACTTGTGCCCCCCCTGATGGTGGCCCTGCCAAGAACTTCCCACACCAGTCAGTTGAACTGAAGAAGCTGCTCGGATGAGTAGTGAGACGTCTTCAATGATTACTCAGCAAGTCCAGTTGTTTTAGAATTACTTCTAATAGATATACCATGACCCGGATGAATGACAATCTTCATAGTCAACACTGCAGTATATGTTGTCGTTCTATGTGTTAATTATATGTCTCTCTTTCAGCTCTTTCTATTGTTTTTATCTTTATTTTACCCTTTATTATCATTCCACCGTTCTATCCCCCCCCCTACACATAACTGCTTCCCTTGTAAATGCTCTTCCTTCTTCCCTAGGCCAAAGTGAACAATGCCAGCCTGATAGGTGTGGGTTACACGCAGACTCTGAGACCCGGTGAGTTTCAGTGCCAATCACCCTATGCCCTTTCAGCACAGACTGCTGCTTTGGGTGGCCTTTATGAGAGCGCTTTGTATTAACATGCCATTTTGTTCCTCCAGGAGTGAAGCTCACCCTCTCTGCCCTCGTCAATGGAAAGAACTTTAGTGCTGGTGGCCACAAGGTGGGCCTGGGCTTCGAGCTGGAGGCCTAATAGGAAGATCTCACCAGCCCTCTATCCCACTTCCCTCCAGAGATGACCTCAAACAGACGATGGGAGACTTCCGCTGTGGAGCATAATATGTAGTGCCAACATGAAAGAAAGCAGCCTTGGAAGCTTCTAGAGTAACGTAACCCTGCTGAGAAGCAGCAGCCGAGGACAACATGGCTCCTGCATTCACACAGCACTACTCTGCTTTCTACACCTGATGCCATTCATTGGTCTTCAGAACTCTCTAAGAACTCTACATTTATGCTCTAATTCCTCTATCAACATTTCCATTGATTTTCTTAAAGGAACAGTTCAGTGTTTAAATAAAAACGTGGTAAATAGATAGGCTGTATAATATAAAAACAGTTTCTAATATAGTTAGTTAGCCAAAAATGTAATGTATAAAGGCTGGAGTGACTGGATGTGTAACATAATAGCCAGAACACTACTTCCTGCTTTGCAGTTCTCTTGGTTTCCACTGATTGGTTACCAGACAATAACCAATCAGTGACTTGAGTCATAACTGTTGCTTTTGAATCTGAGCTGAATGCTGAGGATCAATTACAAACTCACTGAACAGTTATGTCCCATGTGGCCCCCCTTCAAGTCGCTGACTAACTCAGAGTTAGAGAGCTGAAAAGCAGGAAGTAGTGTTCTGGCTATTATATTACACATCCAGTCACTCCAGCCTTCATACATTTCATTTTTGGCTAACTAACTATATTAGAATCATTTTTATTTTGCACAACCCATCTATTTACCCAGTTTTATATTTATACTGAACTGTTCCTTTAACCCTTTGCAGCCTTTTTCCAGAGGCATCTCCACACAGTTCCACATACCTGTTCCTAAAGTGTCTATCTCTGGCTCTTATTATTATTATTCTTCTGTACCTTTCCTGACTTCTGCTCAGCCTTGTGCTTACACCAGTCATGTCCCCAGCAATTGTTCCCTCCCTAGCACTTATTGTCTCACCTCTTTCCCTCACCCATTTTGGATAAGAAGGCTTCATTTACTAATAGCCTAATATGTGCTCACACTACACTCTCTGTGAGTTTGGTTATTCCTTGGCTATTTTTTTGTCAATTTTGTTGTATCAGTCTGCTGTCCCAGAGATGCTGCTGTATCAGAATGAGAAAAAACCCATAATGCACCCCTCCCCCATTGTTAAAGTGTTTTCATTAAATACAGTTGTTTAAAGGTCAACTCTTGTGGTTTCACCTTTGTGGTATTTGAGGAGTCTGTGAGGCAGTTGCACTGGTGCAGTAAGTCATAGAAACTAGTCCGCAATTCAGTCTACTAGGCTTAAAATGAAAGCAGAGTGATCGGTAGCGATTGTACTTGCACTGGTGCAATTCAGCCCCTCCTTTCTAAATGTGCACAAACTGGACTTATGTAGGAGCTTACACTAAACCCACTGAAAATGTGTTTAATAACTGGCTTGAGGTGAGAAGGAACCTAACTTCCCAGACTAAAGCATTCTGGGAATTGTAGTCCAAGTGGCCCGAGACTAAAGGATAAGTAAACCTTAGAAATAAGTGAATGTAAAATTAATGAGGGTGCTTTTGCGATGTACATTCATTTATTTTATTTTTTTCATTCCAAGATATTAAAGGATACATATCCTGTTAATAAAAATTAATTTTGTTACAACAGCGCTACCTGCTGGTTATTTTCCCACCAGTCTGACCACCAAGTAGTCAAGGAAGTTGTCAGGAGAAAGAAAGAGACTGCTCTGATGTTCTTCTGCTTAGGAAAAAAATTAGAAACCTTTCTCAAATCTTTCCTAATCAGAAGAACATCAGAGCAGCCTCTTTCTTTCTCCTGACAACTTCCTTGACTACTTGGTGGTCAGACTGGTGGGAAAATAACCAGCAGGTGGTGCTGTTGTAACAAAATTCATATTAACAGCACATGTATCCTTTAATCTCTTGCAATTTTTAACAAAAACTGAATGTACATTGCAAAAGTGCTTAGAATAGCCCCCTCATCAATTTTACATTCACTTATTTTTAAGGTTTAATTATTCATTAAGAAAAAAGGCCATGTGCTGATTTGCAGGGGTTTTGCTTATTGGAGTTCCTGCTGCAAAAAACAATCACCCTTAGGGTTGTCAATCGGCCGGTATTACAAATTTACTGGCTGAAAAATTTGTAATACGTTTAAATTCAGCCCTTGCCCTGCCCCCTTAAGGCCCAGATCCACCCAGAAATGCTCTTTACAAGAGGTACTTCCTAAATATCACATTTACATAATATAGGGACAATAAGCATGCCAATGCTAAAGGGCATATTTATTAATACTGGGGACTAACATCAAAGGTCATGTTGCCCATGCCAACCAATCTTTACTTTTGTTTTCTAACTTGCATGTGACTGTTAGACTTAGTTGTTGGACTACAACAATCATCATACTGTAGTGTAGCCCTTCATTATACGCTGAAGAAAGCCAAGAAAAGTCCTACAACTGGGGGTCCACAGTGAAGAAACAGGACTATAATCAGCCTTATTCTATGTACTGAGCATTGGGCTGCTTGACTGCTTTCATATCACCTGGACATCAGTGGGTTCCCACATTAACTAATTCTTATGTTGAGCATAATTTTGGATCATCACAATCTGGTCCACTGCGTTGATAAAGATCTATATACAATTTGGCAGGGTTCATGCAATTCTAAAGCTTATGCCCAGCATAATGGAGCCTGCACAGAACCACATGAAGGCAGGACCTTCCAAGGGCCCCGTATATGAGCCAATAAGCTGCTAACCTGGTCATCCGAGACTTAAGTCGGCAGATTTTATTGGCCTCTCTATGGTCAACTATAGGGAGTTAATTTTGTTCTTAAAAGCAGATTGAGCCTGTACTGGGGGGCTGTGACTGATAAACGGTTGTACTTAAAGAGGTTGATCACCTTTGTGTTAGCAGGGGGGCCTGGGGAGAAGGGGGGCCCGGACCGGGGGTCTGCTTCTTCTATAGCCAACAAGAACCCCCATCTTGTTCTTGTTGGCTATATGCCTGTGGCGGGGAAGCAGAGTGCGTTGGTGAGTGGGCGGAGTCTGGGTGATCTTCAGACAGTAGCGATGCACCAAATCCAACATTTGTTTTGGGATTCAGTCTTTTTCAGTAGGATTTCGCCAAATCCAAGTACCTGGCCGACATGAATTAACAAAAAAACAAAATCATTTGACGTTTTGTAACACAAACAAAGAAGTCAAAAAATGCCCTTTTTTTAACTCTTCTTCCCCTTCATTTCCTTAATTTACATATGCAGATTAGGGTTCAGATTAGGTTCGGTATACATTCGAATTGTAAAGGATTCAGCGATTTTGGCCGAATCTTAAAATAGTAGATTTGGTGCATCTCTACTCACTAGGCTCCTATTAGCAAGGGGTATGTTACACAAGGAGGGCAGAACTAAGTGAAAATGGGTAGTTCAGGAATTTTTATAGACCCTTAAACAGCCCCATTAGTATACACAGATTGGCCACACAACTTGCGACTCTGTGCTATTCCAATGATGTCCTAGGAAACATCATAAAGAGGCATAATTATGTTTTCATCCTGTAACTCATTTTTGGCCAACCCCCTGGCGCCAAGGTGGTACATCACAATTTTTCCGACTTACGGGTCCCGAGTCTCCTTTGCAAGGTGAAAGAGTCCTGGGAATTCTTCTCCGGCAGTGCCTCCACCTAATGGGATCCAGGAATACACCTGCAGGTGGCCCCATTAGGAATAACATGCAACACACACATTTCTTTTATAAAAACATCAACTTTATATAAAGAAAGTGTTATTTAAAGGGTAAGTAAAAACACATTTACATCCCACTCCCCTGGGAACCTGTGGCAGTCCATTTCCTGGCCCTCCATGCCAGGCAAAGTCCCGCACTACTCATTTGCAGATTAAAGTCTCAGTCCCTTATCCGAAATGAGTACAATAGGTCCCAAGTAGCACTAGCAGCCCAAATACCTCTCCCTCCGGATTTAGTATTGGCTCCCTCGTCGCAGGCATAAACAAAGCCTGGGTCACTAATGGAATTGCTGGATCCTCTCTTTTTCTACCTTCCCCTGGCATCACTCACCCTGTGGATTCACTCAGACGGGCAGGCTCACCTAGAGCTGGAACAGGTATCCACAGCGATGAATCCATTCCATGAACATATGCAGCTTGTGTTATCCTTCAGACATAGCTCCCAGCACTGTCTATAGCGCCAGGACACTGTTGCTGAATCCATAGCTGAACTGTAGCTATCAGTACTGTATATAGCGCTAGCTTTTCACATTCAGTTGGAAAAATCGGGAGCTTCCGACCCTCTTGATCAAGCTCCCAGGCATGGTGTCGCCACCCCAGCCTCAGAGCCTCCTGCTTCTACATAGCGGCAGCTGAACTTACTACTCCTTAGTGAAGTACAATCAGCAGAAATGCTCCAGCAGTAATGGCTGACTGAGCCCATGGCAATCTCTGCGACAAGTTGCATGCGACAGAAATAAGGTAAGAGATAGAAATGTCGGATGAAGTTGCAGCGTTGATCTAATGCGACATGACTGTTGGATGCAGATGCTGCAAAGTGCAGAGTCAGTCTGGCAGGTTTCTCTCTCAACAGCTGCCCATTTTGCTTCCCCTTCAAACCCCCTGCAACACCCTCCTCTTATTAGAGGTAATAGTGATATCCAGGATGGGATTTAAACAGGCCACAGCTTTTATTAAACTAGACCATATATGAGATTAATACAAACAGTAATTTAAAGTGCAACATTTTTAACCAATAACATGAAACCTACATTTTAAACCCAGAATAGTGGAATGCTTGCCAACTAAGAAACCACCAACCATGGCTGCCTTAAATGCTGGCCACGTTCAGCGGTGGGCAAATGGGAGCAGGTAACTGTAATCCACCCTATTAATTACTGTGCAGCTCAGGCCTAAGTGACTTGCCAAAGCATTCAGCCCTGTAGTAACCACTAAAACCAAAACTAGGCCCTGATCACTCATTGTTTTTTTTATTAAGTGAAAATGTTTGTAATGTACCTTCTATTTTTATCTCCATAAAATGAGCACTACAGGTATGGGACCTGGGGTTTTCCAAAACACCCCGTTGTTTCCGTAAGTTGGATCTCCATACCTTAAGTCTAATAAACATGAAATAAACCCAATAAGATCATTTTGGCTCCTATAAGGATTAATTATATCATAGTTGGGATCAAGTACAAGCTACTTTTTTATTATCACAGAGAAAAAGGAAATCGTTTCTAAAAATCTAAATTATTTGATTTTAATTGAGTCCATTGGAAACCACCTTTCTGATATTCCTAGCTTTCTGGATAACAGGTTCCCTGATAACGGATCTTATATCTGTATAATTAAGTACTGTCTCTTTACTAGGTGAATAATTGTCAGTAAAACGTACAAATATGTTTGATTGACTTCACAGTTGGGTTTCTTGGAAGAACTAGTGGTCCAGACACCATTAGTGCTAAGTCCTGCCTCTAGATGGTGCTAGAGTTTAATGGACTTAGTCCATCAAAAGCAATGTACTGAAAATATGTCAATGAAGGTTTTCATTCATCCAGGTCATGGTTTATCAAGCTATTTGAGTTGCATGACACATCAGTAGTTCTATCATAGTAACTACACAGCATTCGAAACTACTGTGACTTTCACTTGTCACTTAATTGGATAGTTACACTGTACCATTGTGATTGGATTAGTGGAAGAGTTCATATGCCGAGGATTTCCCATACCAGTCAGTTGAATTGTAGAAGCTGCTCGAATGAGCAGTGAAATGTCTTCAATGGGTAACAGCAAGTCTAATTGCTCTAGATTTACTTCTACTGGATAGATGTACTGAAAATGTGCACTGTAGCACCATCTAGAGGCAGGATTTAACACTAAGAATGGTGTCTGGATACAGTGCAACAAAATGTGAAATACAGATGGCGTTATCTGTACAGGTCAGATTGAAGCTCAGCACCCCTGTGAAACTGTCTGGGTATATATAGCATTGCAATTAGCCATACCATATAAAGTCAGAATCTGATTATCAGGTAGATTGGTGGGTTGTTGTTGGTGGGCTGTTGTTGGTGGGTTGTTGTAGTCAGGGGATTGAGGTCTGAAAAGTTTTGTTGTGTTCTGTCTCCAAATGAATTGTATTGTGTATGATAATATGAAACAATGCTGCCCAGCAGGGGAACCAAGTAGTGATGTGCGGGTCAGGTTTTACCCAACCAACACCCCCACGATACTCGCCTTTCCTCCCTCCACTCACACCCACCTGAGTCCAACTTCCAGGTTCCGTTTATAGACCTGCGCCGCCCCACCAATGATGTCACAAAAGGGGCGGGGCGAGCAGGCACCTAGAAGTCGGAAGCCGGCATCTGCCCGTGACCCAGAAAGGGGGATGCAAGGTCGGCCCGAGCCCGTCCGACCCTAAAGTAAACCCACAGGTCCCGCGCGTATTGGGCCAGCCAGGACATCACTAGAACCAACATATGCTTGGCCATTACATAGAAGGGGTTCCATTTTTTTTACCAAAAGCATTTGTTGACAAGCTCCTTGATTGGAAAGTTGAAAGAAAAGCTGCCAATTTTGCAGGGCTTATAACCGACTAGAGAAACATTACAGGGCTCTTTTAACTTGATGTTCTAAGTAGAGCAACATTCTTTTCTCAGAATGAATTTTAATTTAATGTAGACAGTCAGTTAAAATGAACAGCTGATGGTGCTATTGTTCCAAATCCATTATATTAGCAGTTCAACAACTTCTAATATCTAGAAATATTTTGAAAAATGTAATGTGCAATTCAAGCAAAGTCTCTATCTTCAAGGGATTGGAATGTTCTCTCTGTGTCTGTGTGGGTTTCCACCAGGTACTTTAGTTTCCTGCAACACTCCAAATCCATGCATGTAAGAAGGTGATTGGTTTGTGTGCATGAAAAAGTGTATTGTATGTGTAAAGTGAATGCTGTAAAAATGTTGAAGTGTTGAAAGTGTTAAATGTTTTGGAGACTGTAATGTGTAAAATTGTGTTGTCATGCAAATGAATGGTAAAGGTTTCATGTGGTGACCTGGGGAAAAGCACATGCACTGCAGTGAGGACAGTACATGATAGGGAAATGTTAAAAGCACATGCACAGTGAATGTTAAGGGAATGGTTGATATGTGATAGTATATAAAGGGGTGAAACACATTAATGGATGTTCAGTGGATGCTTCTGAAGAAAAGTAGATAGTGATAGGCTACCGTAAAAGTACTAGGTACTACAGATAGTGAGTGGACCACTAGAATGGGTAGCTAAGACCCCAACGAGGAGTGAGTGGCTTAGGAGCCAAGGCTTTGCCAGTGAGGGCTGGAGTGTTAGGGGGACACGAACATCCTGAAGGAGGGGCGCAAGAAAAATCCGGAGTAGGCCAGAGGGGCATAGGACGTATGCCGGACTGGTAGGACCAGAAGGTGGAAAATTCCTATCCTAAAAGGTCAGTTGTGCACTGCTGTGGTGTCAGCCCGACTGAAGTAGGAAGGTGGTAAGTCGCCTTGGAAAGGGGTGTTCCTGTGTCTCCAGTGACTTCGTGTGAGGGGTTCGCTAAAAGGAAGTTATTGCTCTGCAAGGAAGGGAGTAAGTGACACCCATGGGACTTTGTTTGGACTGTACAAAGTTAATGGATATCTGAAAGTTTTGCCAATAAAAGTTCTTCATTTTTGTGATTTTACATCGGTGTGGATATCCATTATTCCAGTGAAGGTTGGTTGCCATGGTGACGGCGGGGCATTAACCCTTAACTCCCCTTACATGCAGGCAGATGACCTGGCTCTTGATAAACTGATACTAGTATGTCTGTGTCTAACTGTGATTGGGATTTAGACTGTAAGCTCCCTGGAGCAGGGGCAGATTTTAAGGTTGTATAATCTCTCTAAGACTCTGCTGTATATGTTGGCGCTATATCATTAAAGAATAGTAATCGCTACCATCAGTTTCAGTAAAGTGTCATGAGATATTGATCAGTAAAGTTCCGCTATCAGAAAGATCTTTTACTCTGAAGCTTTTGATATATTTCTGTTTGAGCTTTCTCTTATTCATCTTTCAACTTGAAATTTAAACTCTCTGTTTACCATGGGTGAGAAGCTACTAGGGTTGCCACCTGTCCGGTTGGAGGGTCTGCCTGGCTCTCCTAATTTGCCGAAAGGGCAGGATTCCCTAAGATTGATGCATTGATTGTCCAATCACTGATCGCCACACCATAACCCTGTCCTCTGACATCACAGGTCCATCCTCGCAAAGTCACCAACCCACCCCTGTGACATCATTGACCCGCCACCCGGCCTGGAGTTAACAGTGGGGAAAGATGGAAAACCATGACACGTTCAACCAAATAACAGTTGAATAGTGCCAATTATATGGTCAATAAGTCAATACCACAAAATAAATTGCATATTCTTTTGGAACATTACTTTCTGCATCAAACTAAATGTTCATTTGATGGAAATATTGTACATATATATATATATATAGTAGTTTAAGAAGGGCCCGCACTCCAGTCTTTATAGTGAAGGATCAATGTTTATTCAAACTCGTGCATCCAACGTTTTGGCCCGTGTTTGGGCCTTTATCAAGGATATGTATATTTATTTATTTATTTATTTTATAGAAAGGGTTAGTCTTTGTGGGTGTGGGTGTAGCATTGGGTGTCAACTAATACCAACGTTTAAAATTAATTACATTATTCATAAGGAAGACAAAAAAGTGATTAAGGAAATAATTTTAAAGATGTTTTCATACATTAAATACCATTTTTATTTTAAATATGTTAACTTATAACAAAGAAAAAATAGGCATCAAAAGGAAATTGTTGGTGGGACTATTCCTTCCTCCAAGACTCATCCCACTAGCCACCTGTTATGGATCAGAGATGGTTGTTATCTTCTCAAGGTTTTTTCTTTACTGAGAATCCCATTTCCAGTATAATTTGCCTAGAACTGAAAAAACAGAAAGTCAAGTCAAAGTCAAAGTAAACTTTATTGTCATCTCAGCAGTATACGAATATACAGTGAGACGAGACGACGTGGCTCCAGCTAGTACAGATCACAAAAAGGCACTTTAAAATACACAATAAATATGAAAACATTTGAAATGTGCAATATATTGGCAGAAATTGGATCTATACATGTGTAAACCTTTAGAATTATGCAAATAAATTAACAGTTCACAAAGTTAAGTTCACAGTTCAGGTGTGTGTGGAATGTAGTGGGAGGGCAGGCAAGTGAGTTGAGGAGTCTGATCACTTGTGGAAAAAAGCTTGGTTGTTCGGGCTTTAATACTGCGAAAGCGTCTGCCGGATGGGAGCAGCGTGAACAGTCCGTGTGAGGGGTGTGTGGAGTCCAGTGCAATGCAGGAGGCCTTTCTTACACAGCGCTTGTGGAACATGTCCTGCAGTGATGGAAGAGCCGCTCCAATGATGTTGCCAGCTGCTCTGACAGTTCACTGTAGACTTTTCCGGTCAGCAGAGCTGGCACTACTGTACCAGATGGAGATGCAGCTCGTCAGGACGCTCTCTATGGTGCCCCTGTAGAACACTGTGAGGGTGGGAGGCGGAAGGCTGGCCCGTTTCAGTCGTCTTAGGAAGTGAAGACGCTGCTGAGCCTTTTTGGTAATGAAGGCAGTGTTGGTGGTCTAGGTGAGGTCATCAGAGATGTGGACTCCCAGGAATCGGTGTTCTTTACTGTCTCTACTGTGGAAAGACAGTAAAGCTTTTAGCACTAATATATATATATATATATATATATATAGTCCATTAGGCTTAAATGAATCATTTTCATTATGTATTCAAAATGATGTCTCCTATACTCAGATGTAATACCAAAAGTTATACCCAGTGTCCTAGTGTTAAATCTGTGTTATATTGCCTACAATCTTAATTTGTATGTTCTCACGTAATACCTTCCTATAATTATAAGGTAGTTGAATATTTTACTGCTCTGGATACTATTAAAACTAGGGATGCACTGAATCTACTATTTGGGATTCGGCCGAATCCCGAATCCTTGGTCAAAGATTCTGCCGAATACCGAACCAAATCTGAATCCTAATTTGCATATGCAAATTGGGGTCAGGAAAGGAAAAAGTGGAAAAAAATCTTCTTTTGTGACGAAAAGTCACGTAATTTCCCTACCCGTCCCTAATTTACATGTACAAATTAGGATTCAGATTCAGTTCGGCCAGGCACAAGGATTCGGCCGAATCAAAATCCTGCTGAAAAAGGCTGAATCCTGGCCGAATCCCAAAGCGAATCCTGGATTCGGTGCATCCCTAATTAAAACTTATTGGCTTACAAATGTCTGTAACCTTGTTCTAAATTAAGAGGAACTGCTTAGTTTTGGGTTGAGCGTTACAACTAATAGCCATTTCCAAGGCTGAGGCAAGTGCAGTTTTCTTTTAAGAGCCCTGGTGGCATAACTACTTGTCTGGGTGCAATTGCAACCCCCTCTTATCCCCCTGGGGTCAGTGTTAAACTTATCAGGGGGTTGGACACCTATTTTATCCAATATACAGGACATTCCCATGGGGAAGAGAGCCTGAAGTAGCAAGTACCCACCCATGGCATACTTATATAAATAAACACAGCCCAAAAACATTATGTACTCAGATTATGTGCCTGAGGTTATATTATTCTTTAGACATTCATCAGTATCAAAGTTTCTGTCCCTTGACTTGCACTTACCTGTTTATATATAAGTTCAAATCCTCCCACATTACAGTTACGGTGATCCTTGTAATCAATCACCACACGTAGAATGTCCTCTACCATTGGTGGAACAATTTTCTCCATTACTGATGTGTCTTTTTGTATGTCAGGTTTGAGATTGATCTCAAGGAGCCAGGGCTGGAAGTTTTCTCCAAACATAAAATCTGCACCAAAAAGGTCAAAACTGTTTTTCTTGTACTTCACATTTTCCTGAGCGGCCCTCATTGTTTGAATGAGAGCTTTCTTCATCCCTGGTATAATGATTGAATCCCAGACTTGCTCTTTTCCGATTGTACAAAGATACTCTTTGAATTCGTCACTGTGCCACATGTTTTCTTCAGGCAGGTTGGGGTGACGATTTGGTGCATTCTTTAATTTTCTCTGTATGCTGTTATTACATACATGGATGGCGCTGGAAGGATAAAACAATACAATTGTCAGGTTTATGTGCCTGATCCATCACTAGTAATCCAGTGTCGGTATCCAGTGAGTCACTAAATATTCTAATCTTGCCGTAGCCATTCATTAGATTTAGCAAGCTGACTACCATAGTTAGAGCAAAATTACAGAGCCCTGTAACCAATGCAACTGTTACAGAATCAGAGGTTAGAAGAACAGGGCCTTTAGCATATTCATCCACTTCACAGATGTAAAGGAAACAAGCAAATACATTTCATGCCATAAAGTGATTTATCCCAAACATTATCGTATACACCGTGGATTAAACCTATAAATTACCTTTAAGTTACAAGCAACAATGGCACAATTGTCCAAGGTGTTTTATAATGTAATTCTTACTTGTTCAATTAAAAAAGGTCTTATGATATTTATACCAGTTTGTAACATGCTAAAATAAGGCAGAGAGTAGACTTATTTCTGTTTGTACATGAGCCTCTGAGAGTACAAAGCAGTGAAGTCATATCAACATCACGTCATTACTGTATAACAAATAAATAGAATGCAAGATTTTGCACCCTCTACTTACGTATCTAATCTCTCCAGCGTGAAGGGCTGAGATGAGAATCGGATGAAACTGTGCTTATAGAACCAGATAGTTAAGGGGTACCAGTCCGTTATGAGGAAATGCTGACGGAGATCAATTTTGGTTCCATATACAAGAAGTGGTCTCTCTATGTACTTTTGAACCACCCATTTCCTTCCCAAGGAACATATGTCTTTCAGATCATTTCTGCAATGTATCCCTGTAATAACATATAAAACATGAATCAATCTCTGTTTAAATCAATATTGTAGTAAACCATTCTGTAACGCCTGAAGCAACAAAATCAGCATGCGTTGGACCAATAACTAAGGTTGCTCCTTTGAAACCATATTGGTCCTACATCTCACACATCTAATTAGGAATTCATTTATACATATTCTGTATTATTGCACAGAAATAACCATAATCATAACTGTGAATTGGCCATGAAGATTGGGAATTTATTATGTGCCAAAATGTATGAGATGAGATGAAAACCCTCATGGATCCTCCCAAAACCTCACTGGCGGTGGGGTCCCTCACCCTTGTATGGATCACATAGAAATAGCTATTACTATATAAGCCCTTGCATGATTTTCTGCATTAGTTACTGTATGTGAGTCATTTAATGTCCTGTGGGGACACCCACCAGTAACCTGAACTTTTGTTTCCCCCTAAACAACAATTGAGTACCCATTTCACAGATTCTCTTACCTCTTCCTCTAGATAGAGCTCTTGGTTTTAAAATCCAGATGTTTTTTTCTCCATCTATATCTAGCTGTGGGTTCACTCTTCTCAGCTTACATAACAATTGGTGGCAGTAATCAACATACTTGTCTGAATTCTGTATGTGCGCACCATGACTGTAACAATACAAGGGCAGGGATGAGAGACAGTTATACATAATACACATCACACTATTGCAATACAATGTTTATGGAGAATATTATAATGTATACCAATAAGTTTATTATTTACGATAAATATCTGTTCTATGTGATTTGTTTTAGGCCCTTGTATTAGTAGATTTTATGGTTTTTACACTTGCTAAATAACTAAAAAATCATGGATTAAGTAACTATAAGAAAAATTTATGAATTTGTGCAAAAACTATGATTCGAAGAAACGAACATTCTATGAACATTCATAAATCACCCCATAGAGTGTTCACTGTCATTGTTTTCCTATAATCAGGACAATTTCTTTCTAAATCTAAATTGTTATGAATGGTTTCATCTGACATTACTTACTGCATAACCTGATAGTAGTCACTTATGAAATGTTTTTTATCAACTATCCCGGCACATATTAAGTTGTCTTCATCCTCATGTGTCAAGTCGTACAGATGAAACTGGCAAGCCACAAGGGCTGTTACTATAATATTTTCTGGAACAATTCTTGCAGGGCCATGATTGTTTATTTTAGCATCTACAGAAAAGAACATAACAGGAGGAGATTAATATGAATTCAGAACAATAAACAAATATAGTTGGTTGGAAAACCATGAGATGCCAGTGACTCTATTTCAAGTCTAATCTTACAGTGTAAAAATGAACAAGGTGTTACTGTCCAATTATAGTCACTGCAAAGAAGGGGTCTTGTTTAAATACTACAAGTAACTCATTTTCTGTTATCAGAGTAGCTGTAGCTATACCAGGTGCCGCTGCTTTTCCCTTACCTGACATGCAAATAGCCATTTTTTCTTCCTTTTCTTTCCGGCTGGGAATAACTTCATCTTGCAAAGACTTTCCATTGGTTCTCAAAACCCATTTTAGGATACCACAAGCTGCAGTCATGGTAAAGTCATCTAAATAAAGGTACATTTTTTGTTAGAATACTCTATTTAACCAAAAGATGAGACTAACAATAACTGTGAGAACAAACAGGGCAAATATTCTAAAAAGAGATGGAACTTTGAATTATATTTCTAAGCAGGTGATACTATGGATTTATTTTCCTTTACATATTAATGTATATAGGCACAATTTATAGTAGATACAGAGAGTTGGCGTTAACATGCACTATAATATACTTATGGGAACTTCAAATAGTCGTTACATTAGAGCACATTTTATTTAGGGTGGAACATTATTTCATATGGACAGCTATATAGAACCAGTGATTTTAGAATCCCTCTAGTCATGGCCTGGTCAGTGTTCTATATTGGAATGTGTGCGATTTTAGAATCCCTCTAGTCATGGCCTGGTCAGTGTTCTATATTGGAATGTGTGCTCTGTTGCCTTTTCAAATGTTATATAAATACATTAGTGTAAAAGCTAAACCAAAATAACTATTCCATGAAAAAAATGCAATATATAAAATAACCTTAGTGTTAAACAAGGGGCCCCATCCATTTTTTACCCATGAGCCACATTCACATAAAACAAGAGTTTTGGAGCAATGCAAACATCTGGGGTTGCCAAATAAGTGATGTGATTGGCTATTTGGTAGCCCCTACGTGGCCTGACAACATACAGGATCCTCTACATGGCAGTACACCTAGTTTATATGCAATTTAAATTTGCCTCCAAGCCTGGAATTTAAAAATAAGTGCCTGTTTCTAGGCCAACGAGAGAAACATCCAAAGAGTTGGTGAGCAACTGGTTGCTCATAAGCCACTGGTTGTAGATCACTAAGTTAAATAATACTTTGGTTTTGAAGGATATAAAGCCCAGATTTAAGATACTATACCCAAGACATAATGACATGATACAGTATTTTATGCACACTTACCAATGAATGCTTGTTTTTCATTTTTCTCACTAAACATGTAGCAACGAGGGAAGAAAGTGTGTGGATTTGCATCACACGACAAACACCATTGCCTTAATACTTTGCACAGACCAATCTAGAATACAAAGAACATATTTAGTTATGCATTTTAGAAATATAAAAAGTCACAGAAGATTATAGCAAATAAATATACAAAAAATTCTAGGAATTAGAATGCAACAACATCTAGAGAGCCACTGATTGGCCACATTTCTGGCTTCTATATTCCCACCAGGTCACCTGTGTCCGAAGAAGTTACATTGTGAGTATGACCAGTGACAAGAGGCATCATATCATAGCCTTGTTTTCTCTTGGAAACCCTATGTAAAATAATTTCCACTTCCATTTACTGGAAACCGTCTTTGACTTGGAAATAATGGGTTCCACTCATGTTAACTGGAAGCCATATGATTCAGATGAAAGAAGCAGTCCTGCACAGGCAGACTGTAAACATGCAAATATCAAAATGCAATGCACCAGTATTTATTAATGGGCCAATGTGGAGCTATTTGGGTCTTTACACTGGTTAAATACTGGGGCCTCCAGTTCAGACATGGATCAAATCATCTAAAACAAGTTGCTTTTTATTTTTTGTTGGGCTAGTATAATAAAATGGCAAATTTGACTGAGAATGCGGGGTTGAATTACGAATACATTTACAAATAGTATTTAATAAGCAATTCATTTTGATCAGTCTACTGCAAGATAGAAATGAAATGAAAGCTCTAATTGGTTGCTATGGGTCATTGTAAGTCACTGCAGTTGGCTCACCTTGCTTGTGAAGTGCACACTGTAAAAGTGATTGGTTATCTGATCCTCTTTCAGAAGATGGAGTTCAATTCTATAGCGTGACACGATGAGCTTGGGTTGTATGTCATAAAGACTTATAATCTAAAAAAGAAAAATAAATATAAAAGTTATTATTCATGGAAGGCAAGTACACTCAAATGATTAGTAAACTTCTGGAGCATTATATTACTTCTTTTACCACAGAAGAAATAACAACTGGCCTAGTAACTGCTAGTTATGCTGCTACCATACTCTGTAATTAAGTTGCACTAAGTACTGTAGCTTGCTAACTTGCTTGGCTCCTCTCCACCAGTCACATCATGCACTTTAACTGAATAGTAAATGTAGTGCATTTATATTTATGTTCATAGAAAGAAATATGTTTAGCTATAGGAAAGGGAAAGTCATTGTACACTGTATAATAGTAAACATGAACAATATTTTTCTTAATGCTCAATTAAATTGGCCATATCCATGAGTGGTTAGATTAAGATTACCCACACATTTCTTACATAGATCTTTGTATTGTACAAACGTAAATATTAATTTACCTTATGTCCATATGTTGGGTCACAAAATATAGTTTCCATGGGGCCAGCATCTATCAAGAGAAAAACATTGCATTAGTATCATTATAGCAGTTTATTAGATTGCTCAGAAAGGTTCCACTAGTAGCAGATTCTGCCCATATTTCCCAGGCACATTAGGGAATATAATATTATCTCTATAATATTAAGGCTTAAGACTAGAGTACTCAACTGTGTAACAAAACCATGTTTTTTGGTGTCAGGTGCCTACAGAAAAAGTATTCCTTATAAATTCTGGCCTACGGATGTGTTTATGTGGAATCTTTTCAGATCAGAAAGTCACTGGAAGATAAAGTTGGATGCAACTTTCATGCAATTGTCGCCTATTCCATGAGGTTTTATCCAACTCTACTTCATCAACTTTGTGCTCATGAAACCCCAGGGCAGACATTTATATGCTAGCATGTGGGGAGCACTAGGTTCATTTTTATCATTAGCAATTCAATATCTCTAAAATCCTTGAAGAGATTTGTTTTTTTTTAAGCAGACTTACTGAAGGTGGGGGCAATTTTCTTCACCCATCCTCTACTCAATAGGCCTCTCTCGAAGTCAGTGGATCCTTTAAAGTCAGTCCAGAAAACGTTCTTTTTCTGTGGGATATTTAAAGAGAAACGCATTAGAGATTCCAAATACAGTAATTTCTTAAAGGTGGCTTATACAGAATAAATTGCTTGCATGGGATCATGTTTCTTCTGTGTGATATTAAGGGACCTTAAGGTATATAAAAGAAACAAATTCATAAGTCTTGGGGTTTGGAAATAGCTGTAGTGGAAGAACATAATAGTTTGTTATACAACCAATACTAACTGTGTACTTGTTGCATATTGGGCAGATATCAGGGATAAATGTAACAATGCTCTTCACATCTACCTATTTCCTTATGAGTTGGCTATCAGCATATCTACTCACAGCAATACACTAGTACCAATGTAAAATATTTTTTAATATTTTCATTTGTAAAAATGGCCATTACAGGTATATTCAGAATTTCTATGTTACTTTAGTGGATTGTGTCTATGTTAGACCCAGGTGCCTCCTTCCAGCCAATCATGGCTCTCACAACAGGACACATGAAGAGCAGAATGTGGCTTATCTGTTATTCACTCCTAGGGGGCCGATTCACTAAGCTCGAGTGAAGGATTCGAATGAAAAAAATTCGAATTTCGAAGTATTTTTTGGGTTCTTCGACCATCGAATTGGTTAAATTCGTTCGAATTCGAACGAAATCGAACGAATCGAACGAAAAATCGTTCGACTATTCGACCATTCGATAGTCGAAGTACTTCCCCTTTTAAAAAAACTTCGACCCCCTACTTCGGCAGCTAAAAGCTACGGAAGTCAATGTTAGCCTATGGGGAAGGTCCCCATAGGCTTGCTAACCTTTTTTTGATCGAAGGATTTTCCTTCGATCGTTGGATTAAAATCGTTCGAATCGTTCGATTCGAAGGATTTAATCGTTCGATCGAACGAAAAATCCTTCGATCGATCGATCGCAGGATTAGCGCTAAATCCTTCGACTTCGATATTCGAAGTCGAAGGATTTCAATTCGAGGGTCGAATTTCGAAGTATTTTTAACTTCGAAATTCGACCCTTAGTGAATCTGCCCCCTAGTGTTCTTTAACTTTTCTATGTAAAGTCATTATAGCCTTGGGGAAGTCAGGCACCAAACTAAGATCATTTGTAGGAGATGGACTCTCTGTGCAATGTCATTTTTAGTTTTTTTTCTCCTAATATACTTATATTCACAACATAGGCTAAAAGAATTCCTGGTGCTGGTACATTACTTACCGCAACTGCTGTTTTAACCTGGTCTTTGAAGCATCTCTTCTGTCTGGATACACATTCGTCACAGTACAATTTATCCCGTTCAGGTGAAACTGCATGTGCAAAAGAGATATAACATACATATATTATATTATCATGAGTGATGAATAATGATATAATATTTTAACAAACCACAAAGAGTACAAAATGAAGATGGCAATTTACTACAAAATTCCCAGGACTGGAGAAATTCAGAATAAAACCATAAACATATTTTATGAAGCCACATGATAACACAAGACAGTTCTTTGAAATAATCTTGTAGAACATCATGTACCAGGACATATACAGGGGCAAATCTATTTAGGAAAGTGTTAACTAATCACAACAAAATGTCACAGTTGCTAAAGGTGAAGATTAGAAGTTGAACACATTTATTCATCTAAATCATGTTCTGCCACTAATATGAAAGAAGTGTTGGACTATAAGGTTAAAGATGGGACATGGAGTAGTAACAAGTACCAACTAGTTCATTTCTAGTAACAGGTAGAAACTGTTCAGCCAATCAGAAGATAGCATTTAAGAATTTAAGTAATTACCATTTGGCTTCTTAGCAGTTTTTCTTGTGCTATTAGATTTATTAGCCGCCTTTCTTTTCCTATGAGCTTTAGTAGTAGTTTCTCTTTTCCTATTAACTTCATTACTAGTTTCTCTTTTCCTATTAGCTTCAATAGTTGTTTCTCTTTTCCTATGAGCTTTAATAGTTGTTTCTCTTTTCCTATGAGCTTTAATAGTTGTTTTTCTTTTCCTATTAACTTCATTACTAGTTTCTCTTTTCCTATTAGCTTCAATAGTTGTTTCTCTTTTCCTATGAGCTTTAATAGTTGTTTCTCTTTTCCTATTAACTTCATTACTAGTTTCTCTTTTCCTATGAGCTTCAATAGTTGTTTCTCTTTTCCTATGAGCTTTAATAGTTGTTTCTCTTTTCCTATGAGCTTTAATAGTTGTTTTTCTTTTCCTATTAACTTCATTACTAGTTTCTCTTTTCCTATTAGCTTCAATAGTTGTTTCTCTTTTCCTATTAGCTTCAATAGTTGTTTCTCTTTTCCTATTAACTTCATTACTATTTTCTCTTTTCCTATTAGCTTTAATAACAGTTTCTCTTTTCCTGTTAGCTTCAATAGTTGTTTCTCTTTCGCTATTAACTTCATTACTCGTTTCTATTTCACTATTAGCTTCAATAATTGTTTCTCTTTCGCTATTAACTTCATTACTCGTTTCTCTTTCACTATTAGCTTCAATAGTTGTTTCTCTTTCGCTATTAACTTCATAACTCGTTTCTCTTTCACTATTAGCTTCAATATGTTGTTTTTCTAGTGATTCCTGTTTGATCTGTTAAGATAAAATATTGCAAGAATAAGAGATTCACAAAAGTAAGGTAAAAGTGTAAAGTAAATGCTACAGTTCCACACGTTAGGCCCATAACCCACTGGTGCAATGTGGAAATGTGTCTAATTTTATAGGAAAACCCAAATATTCATGAGCAGCCAATGTCCTCTCTTGTATAACTGTGTATATACAGGTATGGGACTGGTTATCCACAATGCTCGGGACCTTGAGTTTTCTGGATAACAGATCTTTCTGTAATTTGGATTTTCATACCTTCTACTTCTTAGATGGGATAAAGTACAAGGAATTATTTTATTATTGCAGAAAAAAGTAAATAATTGTAAAAAATTTGGAATTATTTGGATAAATATGGGAGATGGCCTCTCTATAATTTGGAGCTTTCTAGATAATGGTTTCCAGATAATGGATCCTGTACCTGTATATATATATATATATATATATATATATATATATATATATATATATATATATATATATATTTATACACACACATATATAGTAAGGTGTTTTTGGTAGCAATGCATGTGCCTTTTCATAAAGCAGCAGCGTAGAAGTTTAATATATATATATATATATATATATATATATATATATATATATATATATATATATATATATATATAATGTGGAGCTTTCTGGATAATGGGTTTCCAGATAATGGATCCTGTATCTATATATATACAACTGCCTGCGTGCTGGTTATAGCATAGTATATATAATAATCCAAAAAATAAAACCGCACTCCAAGGTCGTGAAATAGTGAAAATAGTGGAAAATGTATTTCAACGTTTCGGCACACTGACTCGGGACTTCCTGAAGACGGCCCGAGTCAGTGTGCCGAAACGTTGAAATAAATTTTCCACTATTTTCACTATTTCAAGACCTTGGAGTGCGGTTTTATATTTTTGGATTATTATATATATATATATATATATATATATATATATATATACACACACTTTTTTATTTTTTAAACAAGAAGAGGTAACAAGGAGGAAAAGGGATTTGGTCTGCATTGAAGATACTTTAAAAACTCCACATGCACCTTAAACGTCCATTATATATTAGGTCAGTATGTAGAAAAGTTGCTAAAGTAAATCTGTACTATGAAAGGAAAGGCAGTCTGAAGAATAAAAGAATGTTCTGTTTTAATCTACAAATATCTCCTGCCTACCTCAATTTCTTCAACAGCATTGTCATTAGGTTTCTGATAAAGAAAGAAAATATATATTATCAGTTTATGGTTAAACGCTTCATTTGAGAGTAAAGAATATTCTAATACTGGGTATTTAAACATAGCTCTTTGCCAAATTATCCCTATTAATATGGGCCAGGTGTAGAAAAATGGAGTGTAGAAAAATTGAATTAATAACAGTCAGAGGCAGGACTAGACCTCCCCAGGCCAGAAAAACCTATTTGTAGGACCCTTTACAGCCCATGATTTCCATATACCCAACATGTACTGTATACATCTGGCAGCACAAGTCAAAGGAGAGGTATCACTGATTCTTCTTAACAGACCTGAAATGCTACACATTGGTATACACTGAACATACATATCAACTGTAGCATATTAAAGTATGTTCATGTACCTACATTCTTCACAATATGTGGCCCAATATGGAGTGGGTGCCAACAGACAAATACCTGAATCTAAATTTTATATGGACTTTGGCTTTTATTTTTAATTATTCGTGAATAAACAATATGACTTATTTACTAACACTAGGGAAATCTGCACCTGTGGCCACAAAAAATAGCAGCCAGTCAGTGACTTTATCTGTTCTGCCAGCTACAAGTACAACAATGAAGCAAAAAGTCTATTGGATACGGCCCAGGCACAACAATTCCTTGTGTTGGTAAATAAACAATAGTGGGTTTATCACACGTATCAAATTAATTTTGCCATTAAGAATTGCTTTGATTGTGATGATTGGAGGGTTTAAGATGCACATTTAATCTTTTTTTAACAGAAAATAGTTCAAAGCATTTTAATATTCTTAAAAAGATAGTTTAGCTAATATTATGCAGATAACTGAGATTAGCATTTCTATAAAAGGTAAATAAAATATTTGTGAAATTCTGATAAATTTCCACTGCAGATTTTACAACTTTTGAGACTTTTTATTGGTGAGCTGATTCTTATAACTTAACAACATATTGCATTTAATTATATTATTTGAAATCTTACCTTTTTACGAAATGGAAAGCAATAAGAAATACATTTCCAAAGTCTTTTCGTTAAAGTGTTCATTGTAGAATGTAGATGTTATTTGATTTTGTTATTTGATTTTGTTATTTGATTTTCTGTAAGGAAGAAAAAAAAATGTTATACTATATACATATATAATAATACACAAGAGCCATAAATATCCTGTAAATGATATCCTTATAAACAGTGCTTAGTGATGTCATTGTTGTAATCAGAGGTTAGTGATGTAATTTCTGTCGCATGACTCACAGGAAATGATGTATTATAATAAATAAATATCCCCTGTTGCAAAATATGAAGATATTAGAACTCACTTCAGAGTTCCATGGCCTGAACTCCTCGCGAACTTATAATTTCCTTGTATTTTACAAGGGGTACTTTATTCACTATATATACTCACTATAGATACAACTCTGTTTCTCTTATGTATTTATTTATATATTTCTATCCTTAATATCAGTGTTAGTAGTTTTAATATACCACACCCTCTGCCTCTGATACTTACTTCAGTTGGCTGGAAAATCAAATGACAACTTGGATCCTGTTTCCTGTACTACATGTACAGAAAGCTTAGGGTCCATTATGACATCACTATGGAAGCACTCAGCCTTTGACCTTATATGGTCATTGAATTGATTTCATTGTTGTAATCAGAGCTTGGTGATGTCATTGTTGTAATCAGAGCTTAGTGATGTTATTTCTGTCATGACTCATAATAAATAAAGTATCCCCTGTTGCAAAATATGAAGATATTAGAACTCACTTCAGAGTTCCATGGCCTAAATGCCTCGCTAACTTATAATATTGTTATATTTTACAAGGGGTACTTTATTCACTATATATACACCTCTCTCTTTTATTTATTTATATATTTCTATGCTTAATATCAGTTTTAGTAGTTTTAATATACCACACCCTTTGCCTCTGGTACTTACCTCAGCTGACTGGAAAATCAAATGACAACTTGGATCCTGTTTCCTGTACTACATGTACATATAGCTTAGTGTCCATTATGACATCACAATGATAAAATAGGTTCATTATGACATCACAATGGTAACCAATGGCAACCATTGTGAGGTCATCACAATGACCTCACAATGGTAACCAATGGCAACCATTGTGAGTTAATCACAATAACATTGCAATGGTAACCCATGGCAACCATTGTGATGACATCACAATGGTAACCCATGGCAACCAAAGATTGTTGTTCCAAATCAAATTTATGGTAGAGACATTGAAATTAATATCTAATTGAATAGAGCATAGCCATTAATATCTCACTTTGAGAAAGGCTATAGGAGTAGCTGAAACGTCAGTTATTTCTTTTCAATAAATTTCATTGAGTTTTTGCATCTTAAGACCTGTGAGTGCTCGCCTTTTTTTTTTTCCGCCAGGATATCTTACTCACTTTGCTGATAGCACCCAGGTACCAAACACTTTTCTTACGAGTAGTGCTGGCCAGGGCCGCCATCAGGGGGGGACAGGGGGGACAAGCGTACCGGGCCCGGGCATGAAGGGGGGCCCGGCAGCGCTGCATTTTTTTGAAGATCCGGGCCCCCCTTACGAGCGCCCGAGCCGTACGTCATTCCTCTTGAGTGCCGAATGCGGAAGTGCCGAAAAGCCGAAGCCGATGCGCCGAAAAGACCCGAAGTCACGGAAAAAGCCGAAGTCACGAAGCGCCGAAAAGACCCGAAGTCACGAAAACAGCCGAAGCCGAAGTCCTGAAGCAGCGCAAAGACCCGAAGTCACGAAAACAGCCGAAATTGAAGTCCTGAAGCGGTGAAAAGACCCGAAGTCACGAAAGGAGGCGAACTTGAAGTACTGAAGCCATGAGTTCAATTCTACTGAACACCAGTTTGTGTTTTTTTTTTTTTTAATCCCCTGGCCACCAATGTATTATTTTAATATTCTATAGGCCCCTGCCACCAATCTTTTTTTTAAAACTTTTTTTTGGGGGCCCCAATTTTTTTTTAACTCGTAAGGGGCCCCTTGCCACCATTGTTTTTTTTTGTTTTTTTTTTAAAAAAAAAATTAATTTTCTTTTTGGTGGCCCCAAATTTTTTTAACTTGTAAGGGGGCCCCTGCCACCAGTTTTTTTTTTTAATTTTTTTTGGGGCCCCAATTTGTTTTTAACTTGTAAGGGGGCCACTGTCACCAGTTTTTTTTTTTTTCAAAAAAAATTTTTTTTTTCCAAATTTTTTTTTTGGGGCCGCAATTTGTTTTTAACTTATAAGGGGGCCCCTGCCGCCAATGTTTTTTTTTTTTTCAAAAAAAAATAAATTTTTTTTCAAATTTTTTTTTGGGGCCCCAATTTGTTTTTAACTTATAAGGGGGCCCCTGCCACCAATGTTTTTAAAAAAAAAAAAAAAATTTTAATTTTTTTTTTTTGGGGCCCCAATTTTTTTTATAAGGGGGCCCTGACCATCAATAGCTTTTTACAACTTGTGTGGGGGGGGGGTTACTTTTTTAGCGCTGATGTCTGTGTGGTCTTTTAACTGCGATGTGGGCGGGATATGGGGCGGAGCTTGGTCGTCAGTGTGGGCGGGGCCCAGGGGGCCCCAAAAATTTTGTTGTACGGGGCCCCGTGATTTCTAATGGCGGCCCTGGTGCTGGCCCAACATGGACGCTATATATATATATATATATATATATATATATATATATATATATATATATATATCCTCATTAGGACAGCACCCTGCTGATGACGTGTTACCTGGGTGCAAGGTAAAAATTGTAGATACTCAAAGGAAGACCAGCAACACCAGGATTTCAGTGTAACAAAGCAAAGTGTATTCAAATATACATGAAAAGCCGACGTGAGGAAGGTCCCTGCGTGGACCGAAACGTCACGTCGGCTTTTCATGTATATTTGAATACACTTTGCTTTGTTACACTGAAATCCTGGTGTTGCTGGTCTTCCTTTGAGTATATATATATATATATATATATATATATATATATATATATATATATATATATAGACAAATTATCGGGAAAATGTAATAATAAATAAGCGTAAAAAACCGAGTGTATTTGATCAGAGTTTGTAGCAGAAAATATTGATATAATTTCGGACTTTGATAAACCCCAGAGAGTTTGAAATAAATACTTGGGTGCTACTTTGAATGGCTGTGTTATCTAAAGAGCAAAAAGGAAGGTGCACACCAGGGTTTTTAAAAAAGGTTAAAACTCCATATTTATTGATTTACATTTAAAACAACCGGCCAACGTCTCGGTCTAATTCTAAGACCTTTATCAAGACCATGTTTGCTGTAAAACCACCATGTATTTAACCTTTTTTGAAAACCCTTGTGTGCACCTTCATTTTTGCTCTTATTCCTGCCCATTCCTAGCGGCACAAATAGTTGGCCTGACCCTGTTACTCCAGACAAAACTTCTTTTATTAGAGCTACATCAGTCCACTTAGTCACTGCAAAGCCCAGGCCTACGTGGTTTACCACAAGCCACGGGTGTAGCTAGAGAAAAAGCAGACTCCATGATCAGGGGGTGGCCTGTGATTATGCAAGGTTCCCCCTTCACAACATTTTTTAAATTTCAATAAATATGCCTTGATGATAAAAAGAGATTTTATAAACGTGTCATTTAGAGGTCTATACAATAAAAAACAGCATTACGTTGAGCAAAAATGAATGAATTGAATTTTGAAGTTTTATTGCAAGTTTGAGAATCACTGTTTTTATGATTTATGATTTATCAGCTGCACTCATCAGAATCAGAGTTGAATGTATTGTTTAAAGGGAATTGAATGGTCTGTATGAAGATCACGTTCAATAACAATTTGACAGCATGTGAAAGTTACCCATTTAGGTTTAGCCAAAAAAAAGTTTTATCTTCAGTTTTATACACTTTGTCACTCAGGATTGGATTTCTAAAAGGTGCACCCCTAGGCCACTCACCCTGCCCCCCTTGAACACCCCTGCACACCCAACCAGCTCGAAAACCCCCACTGCTCACGTCCCTCACAATTCCCCCTATTGCTGGCACTGAGGACTGGGCAGGTGGGTTGCGGCAACATTCGGGTCCAGTTGTGGCCAGCAGGTGGCATGCTGCACCCAGCTCTTTGCCGTCCTAGGCACAGCCCTTTATGGCTTACCCATAAATCCAGTCAGCACTGATCACTAGGGATAGCGAATTTGACTCATTTAGTTTTGCTAAAATTTTGTGGTCTGCAAAAATTCACAGAAATGCATTAAAGTCTATGGGCAACTGCACATCATTTGTTTCTCCCATTGAAATCATTCAAAACTCACCCTTCTGATCATGTGATTAGCAGTATTCTTTTAAAGGGGATTATCTTTAAAATAATTTCCCAAAGGTAAAATTCCTTTTGATTAATGACCGATGTTTTTTCATAATTGTTTTTCAAAATGTTTACTTACCGCATTCAGAAATAAAAGGAATGTTGTTATGTGTTACAGATCCCTGCAGTAGTGGATCACATGACATCAGCTGTACCTAACCTTTGATTTATTCTATGGAGGACTTATATCCTCTAGTAATACATTTCCCAATCAACCTCTTAGATGTCTCCTTAAATTTTGCATTATCTGATGAAATCCTCCAAATCCTAATATAATCTAGCGGAAATGTTACAGCTTCATGTTGTAAATTTAAATAGGACATGAATGGGATTATTTACTAAACCTCAAATTTATCTGGTCGGGCTTTTTGGGGCAAAAACCCAAATGTTTCTTTTGAAAAAGAAAACAACTTGAATTTGTCTAAATTTATCATATACTGATGCTGCATAAAATCCACCATCTCAGACTTGTCGAGGTTCTCTATACATCAATGGGAGAGGCACCTTTCCCAATTTGAAGTTATCGCGGTCTGCGCTGTTTTTTTTTCAGTTTTTTCAGACAAAAACCCAGGAGAGAATCCCGAAAAAATCGTAAAATTCAGGATTTCGCTTTATCGATGCGATTAAATGGAGTTCATTTATTAATAAACAAGGAAAAATCAGGCATGGGAGTTTGCTGGAGCTTTTTTTATTGGGACAATGAGATAAATTTGGATTTTAGTAAATAATCCCCGAATTCTTCTACTTTTCACTAGAATCCCAAATTACAAAGATTTTTTCCACAAAAGTGATAGTAGCAGATGATGGTGAATTATTTGATTATTAACCTTTCTGATTACATGTTAACTAAGCCTGGACAATCTCTATGTAATAAGACCTTGGGCTTCATACCTATTTACTCTTCTGACTTGTTCCAATAGAAAACTCACTTCTATAAGTTTATCAGGAAATTTTAAAAAATACATTTTTTTGGTCACATGAAAATAAACATTGTGAAAATATTTAGGGGCAGATTTAAATAGGGTCGAATATCGAGGGTTAATTAACCCTCGATATTCGACTGCCGAATGTAATATCGAAGTCGAAGGATTTAACACAAATAGTTCGATCGAGCGATTAAATCCTTCGAAGCGTTCGATTTGAAGGATTTTAATCCATCGATCGAACGATTTTTCTTTGACCAAAAAAAACATTAGAAAGCCTATGAGGACCTTCCCCATGGCACCTCGGTAGGTTTTAGGTGGTGAACTAGGGGGTCGAAGTCTTTTTTAAAGAGACAGTACTTCGACTATCGAATGGTCGAATATTCGAACAATTTTTAGTTCGAATCGAAGTCGAAGGTCGAAGTAGCCTATTCGATGGTCGAAGTAGCCAAAAAAATCATTCGAAATTCGAATTTTTTTTTATTCTATTCCTTCACTCTAAGCTAAGTAAATGGGCCCCCTAATATATTTATATAAATAGTGAATTATTGAAAAAAATATTTCAAAAACAACAAGTGACTTAATGCCAGGTGTGTTCTGCCAGGCAATTGAAGTTGAAAATGAGGTACAACATTAGGTTTGGGAAATGTGGAATGGTTGAAAATACTTAACAGTGGATAAACACAGTGGAAAGAAACGCAAGGCATTTTAGAGAAATTTACTGAGAGTTTAGTCGTACTTTTAAAAAACTCTAAAACCACTAAAATGAAAATGTTGATAAATGGGTCTCCCCAAGTCTCATGTATGTTCCGGACACAAGTGCAAAATTGTACCCCTTATTACGGTCACCGTCAGGGGGTAGAGGGTGGACTGTTGTTCTGGGCCTGGTCAAATTTTGAGAAGTTTTTGTAACTCACCTAAGAAACAATGAGAAGCCAGAGATAGGTAGGTAGGCTTTAATGTTAGGTCAGACTCATGACTTAAAAAACTTATACTGACGTTGTTAGCACATTAATTATTTTAACTATTTTATGAACTACTTATTATTGAGTAAAATCAACTGTATAATACTGTTTTATATGTACTGAATGATATGAACCATCAACTACAGTAACACCCACAGTGGAATTACTAGTAATTGGCCCAACAGCAAGACCATTGGTCCCCCAAATTTTCAGACCAAGACATTTTCCATACCCTGTTTAATGTAACTTGCTGCTCATCAGTAGTGATGGGCAAAATTCCCGAAAATGCATCAGCATCCAAAAGAAACGGACACCGGCGAATTTTCATGGCAGTTTCACAAATTTATTAGCTGGTGGCGAAATGCGTGAATTCGCCGTGAATTTGCGCCTGACAAATAAATACGCCCATCACTACTCACCAGTGGAACCTGCTGTGCATGTTACAACCAAATCATCATCCAGCTCAGGCCTAAGTGACCAACCACAAGTAATGAGCATTGTAGTAACCAATGGAACTGATTCTCGGCCCTGATTATTAATGATGTTAAAATAAGCCCTTTTTATAATACAAATTAAATGTATTATGCCATAAATTGACACCTAAAATGAAGTTTTGTCTATCTACTGGACTAATAATTGTCAGTAAATCTAACAAGTAAATAAGATGTAGTTTTTTTAATTCCCTAAGATCTAATTGCTTACAAACTTTTCAGCTCAGAATAAACAGGAGACCATTAGGGAAATATATGAGTTTGTATAAATCTCAGCTTTCTAAAACAAGATTTTGGTTCATGATCGGGTACGTACAAAATCAGCAAAATGATATAAAATTTCGTGAATAATATAAATGCTAAAGTCATTTTGCACCTATTGTATTCCAATTACTGGTTGCTTATAAAGAATTTACAATATGGGGTTACGCTTCTTTATAAGTGATGGGCGAATTTGCACTGTTTCTCTTCGCTGATTCTCATCGCTGACGTCCGTTTTTTTTACGGCGGCGACATTTTTTGACACCGGCAAATTTTCACCAGCAAATTTTCGCGGCCAGCAGCGAATTGCGCAAATTCGCTGCGCATTCGCGCCCGGTGAATAAATTCGCCCATCACTATTCTTTATCCAAGTCAGGTCTGTTTCAATGGGGTAAAAAATGTTGATACAAATATTAAACTGTGGCAATTTTCTGGAAACATTTTTCTACATTGGTGCAAAGGCTTATGAGATGTACCCACTGTCATCTTATGTTATTATAATATGTTACATCAAGTATATGTCAAGCCATATTTCTCCGGTATCTAGAATTTTTGCTAATACTAGTTGAAGGAGAAGGCTACACTTAAATGTTTGTTCTTCAATATTAGTATGAAATAGCAAGAATAATTTTGAACTGAATACTAGCTGGCAACCTAGAATCTCTTGACATATTAAACTCAAATTTTCCAAACTTAGGATCTCTTGACATATTAAACTCAAATTTTCCAGATTTTTTTTACCGCAAACCAGATATGGGACATAGTTCTTCTATCAAAGTTACATCTCCAGCAAGTTTCATTTGACATTAGATCATGTATGTATACTTGTACTGGGGTTCTATACCATTTCAATATCATTTTATACACATTTTCTTGGAATTTGTTACCAATTGAACTATTTGGCTACCGATCTAAAAATGTCTCCTCATTCTTCTTCTATTAATTGTAGGTGCAGTTCTTTTTCCCAAGATTGGACAAGTGAGATAAGTGTAAATATTTCTTGTGAATAACAGTGTTATATAATTGTGAAACAAAATGGGCTGGGGTTGTTCCCACCTGATAGTCTTTTGCAGTCAGTAAGTGGTCAGTTGGCTGATTCAAGTGTTGGGATGGATTTTAAATATTATTGTACAGGTATAGGATCCCTTATCCGGAAACCCGATATCCAGAAAGCTCCGAGTTACGGAATGGCTGTCTCCCATAGACTCTATTTTATCCAAATAATCCAAATTTTTAAAAACGATTTCTTTTTTCTCTGTAATAATAAAACAGTAGTTTGTACTTGATCCCAACTAAGAAATAATTAATCCTTATTGGAAGCAAAACCAGCCTATTGGGTTTATTTAATGATTAAATGAATTTCTAGTAGACTTAAGACATGAAGACCTAAATTACGGAAAGATCCACTATCCAGAAAACCCCCGGTTCCGAGCATTCTGGATAACAGGTCCCATACCTGTACTGTATTTGTAGATTTCTTGAGTAGTCTTTCTTCCACATGTTGAAATATTTCAAGGAATTTAGGAGGGTTTATCACCAGTTGTCATCACATGCCTTAATTGCACATTTTGCATCCCAAATATTGGCATTGAGTTTTTTCTGAATCGTGTGGGTGATGATGAATAAGGTGAAAGGTGGTATTTCAAATTTATAGAATTCCAAACATTTATGGTAACCTTTACTTGAATATTGTTTTTTTGTGGGATGATCCAGTCATTTTCCATTCTTTCGCAGAAATCACATTGGAGTTTTCCACAAGTTTAGTCAGAACACTAGCTTGATAATAAGAATAGAATTCCTCCCTCTTTAGCTTTGCTAACGATACCATCCCCTAATGCACAGATGAAAATTATACCAAAGGGCTTTGTAGCATTTGCAATAGCGGCAGCCAGAACTGTCATTCCCAGATTATGGAAGTGTACTAGGCCCCCCACTGTGGCTGAATGGGTAGCGGAAATTAACCAGATACAACGCATGGAAGAGTTACTCTCATACACAAACAAATCCCCTACCAAGTATATAGAAACCTGGACGTCCTGGACTTTATTCAAATCATCCCTGGATTATACCCGGGCTTTGGCTGAGATACGATGTTCCTTAGTGAGAAGGGTAATATCAACATATGTGAATTACTTTTTCCTACGAGCTAAAAGATTGATCGTGATGTTGTTGTGTTATTCTGATCTGATAGATTGTGATGTGCTGATCCACCCTTGTCTTTTTATTGTTTTGAAGACCCTTGACACAACTGATTAAAAGAAAGTTAATGGTTAATGCTTTTATTGTTCCAGAGATGATGTCAAGTATTATGTACTGCTGAATGCATTAACTGTACATCCGTCATGTGAATGCAACCAGGGGTCACACCCTTCTGATATGATTTCTATTATTCTTATTTTTATGTTTTTCATTCTTTTTTCTGTTTATTGTCTTTTGTTTTATTTTTCTGAAAAAGAAAACCAAATAAAGAATATGTAAAAAAAAGAAAAAGAATAGAATTCCATTAACCAAGACCCCACTTGTTCTAGGTTGATACAGAATAAACCTTTATACCCTGGATCATTTACCAGCCCATAGAAATTTACTGAGTACTATATTTCAAATGTTAAAAGGTAAAATGTTTAACCACACAATTTCTAAGAAGATACAGTATAGCAGATAGCATTGGCTTGTAATTAAAATCATAAATGATAAAATCATAAATCAGCTTGTTTATATAACAATAGTAGCATTTTTGAAGCAAACACACCAGTGCAGGGTAACAGTGCATTATATTATCATTATTTTAATAGACTTTCATTTTCACTGTTCTGATTTAGACACAGGTGTGGGATCCATTGTCTGGAAACCCGTTACCCAGAAAGTCCCAAATTACAGAATTGCTGTCTGCCATAGACTCCATTTTATCCAAATAATGCAAATTTTTTAAAATGATTTCCTTTTTCTCTGTAATAATAAAACAGTACCTTGTACTTGACCTAAACTAAGATAAAAATCAACCTATTGGCTTTATGTATGTTTACATGATTTTATAGTAGACTTAAGTTATAAGGATCCAAATCACAGAAAAATCTGTTATCAAGAAAACCCCAGGTCCTGAGCATTCTGGATAACAGGTCCCATACCTGTATTATATATTATATATTAAAAACATGTTTTTTTCAAAGTGCATCAGTTAATTAATGTCGCCTATTGACTTCAATGCATTTCACAAATCTTTCACAGTTTCACAAATTTTTAAGCAGTTTTGTGAATTTTTTGGGGAAGTAAAATGGGACAAAGTCACACATCACTACTGTACAGTCACAGACAGTCAAAAGATATACCTTTGGAAGGAATATGTGTTCGGATGTTGCTCTACTCAGGAAGGTGTAGAGAGGCATCAGAGGCTTCTGATCTCTTTCCTAAGCAGAGGAAAATCAGACCACTACTCCGAATGACCCGTGATTTCACATCCATCATAGATCTCCTGCAACTTTTTTGTCATGGGCGACCCAGTCCTCTGTGTGACCATTTGGGTCTGTGTCCTCTGTTGCTATGCCACTGTGCAGGGAACAGGTACCACTTACATAACATAAGATGGTCATTTTGGTTCATATTCAATTCACTTAGAAAACCTGTTGAATAGTTCATCTCATGAGATTTTCAATGAAGTCTGTGGAAACTGCAATTGAACCTGGTGTATTCAAGGCTTTAGCTACAGGCTGTAATGAATGTTACAGTACTTAGAACACAGCAACATAACTCCCAACTGTCCCGTTTTCCGTGGGACAATACCGCTTTTTTTGGAAAGTAACGATTTTCTCTGCACTGAAGAGCTAAAAAAAGATACAATGTTTCTAACTTAATTGGCTTTTGGCAGAGAGCCCAGAACAGCCACAAGGTGCAGATAAGATACTTTTGTAACAATTTTGATTAGGAGTAATTATATTATTATATCTAAAAGTAATTGTAACAATTTAGATAAGGAGGTCCCTTGGTCAAAGTTAGACTCACAGCTTAAAGGGAAATTCACCCTTATTAGCAAAATTGTAATAAGTGAAAAAAATACAGAAATGTGTTCAAACTTTCATAACCTGCCAAATTTTGGAAAATAAACTTGGTAATTAGGGGGTGTGGCCACAAAAATGGACATAGTCAAAACATTTGCCCAACTTTTTTTGTCCCTCTTTTTATTTCCCAAATGTTGGGAGATATGCAGCAAGGCCCTTATGTTAAGAGACTTTTCTACAAAGGTTTAGATTTATACATTAATCATTGCTTAACAGGATTATAGCTATATAATACACAAAAGCCATGAATATCTTGTAAATTATATCCTTATAAACGGTGAGTTCTGATGTCATCAGTTATAAACGGTGAGTTCTGATGTCATTTCTGTCACATGACTCGCTGAAATTTGTGTATTATAATAAATAAAGTACCCCAAGTTGCAAAATATGAGGATATTAGAAGTTACCTCGGAGTTTAATGACCTTTATAAAAACACTCGGCCTTCGGCCTCGTGTTTTTATATGGTTATGAAACGCCACGGTAACTTATAATATCCTTATATTTTACAAGAGGGGGTACTTTATTCACTATATAATCTACAGTTTGGTCATTTCCCTATTGGACCAGACTGTAAATTATATCCTTATAAACGGCACGTTCTGACATCATAACATGCCGTTTAAAACAGGGGTCCCCGGCCACCGAATTTGAGGCCACTGCATTCAAATTGAACGCAGACGAGCCCAAATTGGATGCCGGTGCACCCGATTTTGACACCGGCGACCAGAATTGGACGCCGACCCCCCTCCCAACATTTCACACAAAATGTAGATTATAATGCATAATGTACCCCCTACTGAAATTAATAAAGATATTAGAAGTCACCTTGGCCTCGTGCTTTTAAATGGTCACATAACTCCTCGGTGACATAATATCTTTATAAATTACAGTAGGGGGTACATTATTCACTATATAAAATAATCTATGTAAAGAAATGAAAACCAGCTAACATAATCTTAATGTTTCAGATATATTTGCATGAAGCTGCACAACAAGCAACACAGAATGAAAAGGTAATTGTAGTCTGTATGTTTAAGTTACAGTGTAGAGGCAGGCTGGGTATGAGACAGGAACAGGAAGTAAGAGGAATGGCATGAGGGAAAAAGTAGAGGAAGGAATGAGAACTGTACAATGAATAAAACTGGATCTCCACTGCAGGATGGATGTGTAATCTTTGCATTAAGCACACACTGAATAACCTTTCTGCCAATAAAGTGTAAGGGTATATCCCTACGTTGATCAGCCTTCGAGTGCAAGTGAAATTTTTGTTACTGCTATGGGCCAGACATGTATCAAATGTGGAAAAACAAATCGCTTTGCTTTAGTACATCATTCTGCCCCCACAGTATCTCAATATACATCAGGCACACACAAGCCAGCTCAGATTAAATACATACAACCAAATTCAGAAGACAATCCACCACCAATCTATGACAACTTTAAGTTTGCCACATCTACAAAACAACCTGTATACTCTCCTACCATAACAATGTATTTACTTAATACTACAATTGCCTTTTCCATTGATACAGGCGCTTCTGTTAAAGGACCAGTAACATCAAAAAAGATTTTTTAAAAACATTCTTTAGTTTACAATGAAAAATGAATACCAAGATAAATAAAACTTTTATATTGCAAAGCCTTTATTAAGAAATAACTTACCAAAACTCCAGTTCCCCTCCTCTTCAGAAATGGCGACAGGGCGACCATCCATCCTGCGGTGCTCAATTTCTCCTCCCTGGCTATTCTACTGTTAGCATGTGAAGGAGGCTGAGGCTCCGCTCTCAGGCTCTGGGCAGGCATTGCGGAAGCTGTATGAGTGTTGGCTGGCGGTGCAGGGTTTGTAGTGGGGTTTGTGCTGGCTGTATGGGTCCCCTGGGGAAGGGGAGAGGTGGTAGCCCCCCAAAGCGTCCAGGCTGCTTAGGCTGTTGGCCGTTAGCGATTAGTGATGGGCGAATTTGCGCCGATTTCGCTTTACCTAAACATTTGCGAATTTCGCGTGAAACGGCGAAAAATTTGCGAAACGGTGCCCCGTTTTTTATGCCGGCATCCGTTTTTGATGCTGGCGTCCGTTTTTTCGGAAAAAAAATGTTGACGCCGGCGAATTTTTTGCCACGAATTTTCGCGGATGTTTTGCGAATTTATTCGCTGACGGTGAATCGCAAAAATTCGCCGCAAATTCGCGCCTGGCGAATAAATTCGCCCATCACTATTAGCGATGCAACTTCGCCAATTAGAAACAGGAAAAGGGAGCAACAGGGAACTGAGTGATACTGCATTGAACAGAGAAGAGGATGGAGCGTGACAGGGCCGCTGCTCTTCTGCAAATAATCCTCACAGTGTTGGCCACAGTGTGGCAGGGTAAGTGCCCCTGGTCCACGCCATTACAGAAGCGCAGGGGAGAATCGTTTAGGTGTCAGCCAGGCTGGTCATTGACACTTACTCATACAAGACAGGCCAACTGTCTTGGAACCTGTACAAACCAAAATCTTTTCTTATGGGTACCAAACTCAACTGCCCACAATTGGAAAATTTGACTGTGAAGTCTGCTATAAAGACAAGCAATTTACCACCACTATCTTTGTACTGGAAGGATCTGGAGGATGTCTTCTTAACTATCACATAGCTTTAAAGGAGAAGGAAAGGTTAAAACTAAGTAAGCCTTATCAGAAAGGTCCATCTAAATATACCAGTAAACCCCCAAAGTAATGTTGCTCTAAGTCCCCTGTCAAAAGAAACACTGCATTTCTTTCCTTCTATTGTGTACACATGGGCTTCTGTATCAGACTTCCTGCCTTCAGCTTAAACCTCATTGCCCTGGGCAAGAGCATGCTCAGTTTGCTCCTCTCCCCCCACCCCTCCTTCTCTACTGTAATCTGAGCCCAGAGCAGGGAGAGACTCAGGCAGGAAGTGATGTCACACCACATTAATACTGCAGCTCCTATCCTAAACAAATAGAGAGCTTCTAGAGCTTTTTACTCAGGTATGGTAAAACATTCTACAGAATAAATATAGCATTCTAGCTTGCACTATATTACAGCTAATCTATTGGCAATAAAAAGCCTCCGTATCTTTCCTTCCCCTTTAAGCCTTGGACTCAATCACATAGTTCACACTGTTGCTAACCAGATAGAAGTAAAAAGCTATAAATATTCTAATCTCTTTAGTGGACTGGGAAAACTAGCAAATATTCAAGTACATTTACACATAGATGAAAACGTTTGTGCGCTTGAGCAACTGGACGGACGAATGCCTTTCCATTTAAGGAAACAAATAGAGGAAGAACTCCTGTCCCTGGAAGAGCAAGATATGATTGAAACCGTTTCTGGTCCTACCCCATGGGTTTCTCCTATAGTGGCTGTACCCAAACCCAAAGCCCTAAGCAAGATCTGACTCTGTAGATGTGTGCCTCCCACATGTGGCTATACAAAGAGAGCAGCATATCTCTCCAACTATTAATGACATAATTCATCTACTACATGGAGCCACTATCACCAGCTGGAACTCAGTCCTAAATCTAGGTATATAGCTACATCTATGAAGTTTTGGTTTTTGTTCTGCAGCTGAAATCTTCGGAGGCCATAAAAAGGAGTGATTCAAATGCACTTAATTACAGTGATATAACTTCTGGTAACTTCAAGAGCCAAAACTCAGATATTTAAATTGGAATTTCTGCACTAACTATTTGCCTCCCCGCCACTTGACATTTATTAGGCCCCAGGATGACAATTATCATGAAATGCCCCTGGTTAGGATTTGCACATAAGACCTTCTTCCAAACTGTTGGGACTACTAACTGCACAGTACTGTATAGGTCGCTCCCTGCCTTCTGAATATATCTATTTGGGGGTATGCTTACTATCCCTAAGGGACCACCATGGTAGTACTGAAACAAACAACCCCTTACATTGTATTGAACCTACACCATTACCATAGCTTGGGCAGATATTGCTACTAGACTAAGTTTATGGATTGATCTTATCATATGGTTCCCTCCCCACCCGTTCACAGATCCTTTAATAGCTGGACAAATGCAGCTCATACCATCCAATCTATACATTTTCACAAACTATCTATCTAGGCTATCTATCTCCAACATTATATGATCCATATGTTCTACCTAGATACGTATGGCTTTATGCCAGAGGATTGAGTATATGGGGGAACTGCATACAAAATTCTACCTTATCTCATGTGAGGGTCTCAAATCCAAATGAAAGACACAAAGTGCCTCCTAATGGTACTTCTGCTGTCCCCAGGATACTCTCCTCAACAGGGGACATGTTGACCTCTCCGTCTGAGATAGCCTTAGAATTCAGTAAGTTTTACTCCTCTCTTTACACTTCTACTGCGCACTACTCTAATGCTGACCTTCACGAGTATCTTAATGGGATTCCCATTCCGAATATCTCACCTCAGCAAGCAAAGTACATGGATTCCCCGATTTCCCCTCTTGAGATTGCTGAAGCCATACTATCCTTCCCTTCTGGCAAATCCCCGGGCCCGGATGGCTTTGTTATAGAATGGTACCGTATTCATTTACGTGAGATAGTCCCTAAATTGCATGAAACCCTGATGTATGCCTTTGAAAATTTCTCTCTCCCTAAAACATTTTCAGATGCGACAATTGTGGTCATCCCCAAGCCAGGGAAGGACCCTACACTGTGCTCCTCCTATAGGCCAATCTCATTACTCAATATGGAAATCAAAATTCTTGCAAAAATTTTAGCTAAACGTCTTGTCAAAGTGGTATCTACGGTGGTGGAACCTGATCAGACCGGCTTTATGCCTTCTAAATCAACCAGCTTTAACCTGAGAAGACTGTTCTTAAATTTGCAACTGAAACACGAAAATATGGGTTCTAGGCTGGTGGTCTCCTTGGATACGGCTAAGGCATTTGATTCGGTGGAGTGGCCTTACTTATGGGAGGTTGTAACTAGAATGGGTTTTGGCCCTTCCTTTACAAAGTGGCTTCGGCTGATGTACAGCGAACCAAAGGCATCCATCCGGGTTAATGGCATTACTTCCGTACCATTTCGCCTGTCCAGAGGTACTCGTCAAGGGTGCCCTCTCTCTCCGCTCATATTTGCGTTGGCAATTGAACCCATGGCCATCGCTATTCGGCAATCTGAGAGGGTACGGGGATTCATCTACAAAACTGTAGAGGAGAAGGTCTCATTGTATGCAGATGATACGCTCCTATACTTAGCAGACCCACATGAATCACTTGCCTCTGTACTTGGGATTGTCAAACAATTTGGTATATTTTCAGGCCTTCAAATTAATTGGGACAAGTCCATACTGTTTCCCCTTGACGGACAGCTTCCAACAGGGATGGCCGCAAACTGTAACCTAAAAGTAGCGGATAATTTTAAGTACCTAGGGATAATGGTGCACAAAGATCCGAATTTATTTTTGCAGCATAATTTACACTCCTTACTCCGTAAGTTCAAAGACACACTTGCACACTGGACCAAACTCCCTCTCACGCTAATAGGCAGAATAAATATATGCAAAATGATTTATCTTCCTAAATTTCTCTATATACTGAGTAATGCCCCCTGCCACATACCCAAGAAAGCCTTGCATGATCTCGACCGAACACAGTCTGAATTTATTTGGGGGAATAAAA
Source organism: Xenopus laevis (assembly GCF_017654675.1). Taxonomy (NCBI): domain Eukaryota; kingdom Metazoa; phylum Chordata; class Amphibia; order Anura; family Pipidae; genus Xenopus; species Xenopus laevis. Next base: position 140,003,915 of record NC_054375.1, read on the forward strand.
CGCCCACTCTGTCCAGAGCCATTCTTAATGCTCCTCATGATCAGTTGGGTCTGACCTCTCCCAATTATGAGCTGTACTATCTTGCATCCCAGGCCTCGCATGCAGCCGGTTGGAAAGTGTTTGACGCTGATAACCCGGCATCCATAATAGAGGCACTATATCTTACTTCTGTGGAAAGCCTGCACAATGCTTTATATAGAACTCGAAAGGATCTTGGCCCTTTGTTACCTGTAATGGATGCCACTAAGAGAGCCTGGGATGCAATTGTGCAAATCACTAAAGCGGATACCAGTCTTTCTCCAGATTCACCTTTATGGGGTAATAGTAATTATCCACACTTAGCCACATTCACAGAGGTGGGAACATGGTCTAAATTTGGTCTAAAGCGGCTATCACAAGTATATGCTGATGGAACTCTTCGCACACTGCCTGAATTTCGCCAGATCCTCTCTCTGCCTGATTTGTCCGAATTCCGTTATAACCAGATCAGTCATCTTTGCTCCGCGCAGTTCCCGACCCCTCCTCCGCTCCTGCAATACACAGGGATGGAAGAATTAATATCTCAACCCGCCAAAGTCAAGCTTCTATCCAATGCATATAGGCGCTTAATCTCCAATAGATATGATCCCCGACCCAGAGTGAAGTATAAGTGGGAGAGTAGTGGGGTTTGTGTCGACCCAGATGATTGGGAAGAAATTATAGGCAATCTATACATTCCTTTAGTGAGTGTCAGAGACAAGCTTATACAGTTTAAGATAGTACATCAAACGTACCTCACCCCTCAGAAACTATTTACTATGGGAAAGGTAGCTTCACCCAGCTGTCCGAGATGTGGTGCTCCTGTAGCTAATTTCATACATCTAATGTGGGACTGCCCGGTGATACTCAGATATTGGAGGGCAATTTTGAACTTCATGGCTACGGAACTGGAACTTCCCCAGATACTTAACCCTGCTACATGTCTTCTGGGTCTCCTTGACTCCGTGATACCCAGAGTAAATACTAGATGCCTGATGAGGTTGCTTTTCTTTTATGCTAAGAAAGTCGTTGCCCTGCACTGGATGGGCCCATCGCCACCGTCTCTGAGTAGATGGATTGGACTGGTTAATTCGCAACTGGAACTGTACAAGCTTACGTACTTGGCACGAGGATGCCCAAAGAAGTTTGAGAATATTTGGAACCCTTGGCTTGAGTCGCCAGCCACCTCGACCAACCATTGATAGTTACTTTTTCAGCCATACCTCTTCTCCCCACCTTCCCCTTCTTTTCTTCTCTTCTAACTTGCTTTTCTTCCTTCTAATTTTCTGTTGTTAAAATTCAATAAAAATTAACCTTTAAAAAAAAAGACACAAAGTGCAGTTTGGTTTTCTCTCCCATACCTTGAGAAACCCTAGTCTTACATATGCAGTTGTCACTAAGTGGTCCACTCCATCTGACTAACTGATTCATGAAGCTAAGGTACATCATGTAAATCTGACAAAGTGTGTAATACCTGATAGGAATTAGGTTCAGGTGAACTGTTATGAATGAACCTTACCAGTATTTATGGAAGCCTATTTATTTTTATTTATTAACATGTATTTATATAGCGCCAACATATTACATAGCACTGTAAAGTAAATGTGATTATACAACTAAATCACATGAATTACATACATAGAACATATGGAGTAACAAACATCACAATCAATACCGGTACAAAAAGGTGAGGAAGGCCCTATGCATAGGCATACAGTCTAAAGGGAAGGGAGTAAAACACAAGGTGTGGGAGTGGGCAAGATCGCATTAAGTGGGTGAGAAATGTGGTACTGTATGTGGTGTTGCGTTTGGTAGCTAAGCAGAGTGAGGGTAGGCTTCTCGAAAGAAGTGCGTTTTAAGAGATATCTTGAAAGCAGAAAGGTTGGGAGAAAGTAGAACAGATCGTGGGAGAGAGTTCCAGAGGAGGGGTGCAGCCCTTGCAAAGTCTTGAATGCGAGCATGTGAGAAAGTAATGAGAGAAGAGTTGAGTAGCAGGTCAGTAGAGGAGCGTAGTAAGCGATTGGGTGAGTATATAGAGATGAGTTTAGAGATGTAGGGTGGGGCAGAGTTATGAAGTGCTTTGAAAGTCAGTGTCATTAATTTGAATTTGATTCTGAAAGGTAACGGAAGCCAGTGCAGGGATTGACGGAATGGTGAGGCAGAGGAGGAGCGGTTGCTGAGGTGTATGAGCCTCGCAGCAGTGTTCATTATGGACTGGAGAGGTGACAGTCTCTGGAGGGGAAGGCCGATTAAAAGAGAGTTACATTAGTCTAGACGCGATATGATGAGAGAGAATAAGAATTTTAGCAGCGTCTTGGGTGATAAATGATCGTATTTTGGATATGTTCCTTAGGTGGAAGTGACATGATTTAATAAGTGACTGGATATGAGGAGTGAATGACAGGGCAGAATCTAGGATAACCCCAAGGCACCGGGCCTGGGGAGAGGGGGTGATAGTGGAATTGTTAACTATGATGGATACTTCCGGGATGTTACTGGTGTTAGTTGGAGGAAAGAGAACCATTTCAGTTTTAGAGAGGTTTAATTTAAGGTAGCGTTGCGACATCCAGGTAGAGATAGCGGACAGGCAGGAAAGCCTACCCTGTATCTTCCACATTACTAATGACTGTATGTAATGATACATGACCAGTGAGACAAGTCTGTTAGTTTATTGCATTGTTTTTAATTAAATAAAATAAAAATTCTACCTTTTAAAAACTACCCCTTTAATTTCTTGACTTTGTATGCTGCCCATGTATGTCAGCCATCTAGATTTTGGTCACACACTCCAGTCCATCCACACACCTTGAGTCATAGTTTGCTCCACACTCTTCCTACTAATCACTATACAGAGCTCACTTCCCTATGCTAAAAGAAACAATTCCAAATAAGTATTAGACTCTGGCCTGCAAAGAATTCCCTGGCTGAATATGCAGAAGAACAGAAGGGATGGATAATGGAATATACTCAAGGTGAGATATAAAAAGAAAAATGGAGATAGGCAAATGTAGCAAGAGAAAACTGTAGCAAGATGTATGCAATTATTCAAAATATAGCAAGAACAATAATCAAACCACTTGCCATTTTTAGTTTGTAAAATCTAATGATCAGGGTCACTTTTACCTCTTGTACTGGTCAGTATTTCTATGTCATTTCTATGCCTGATGTATACATCATTCTACTGTAATCTAGCTCTCTTATTCAGACTTTGTTTTATATTACAGTATCTGGATATTGTGGTCTGGGACCGGAGTGATTATAAAAACTGTGGAAGTGAAGCTGCTGAATTGTACTTGAAAAAACAAGCAGAGGTAATATCACCTTATAACCACTTATAACTTACAGTACAATCCATCCTGATCCACCCAGGTTCAATGTTTTTCCTGTAAAGAAATGGTTTTCCTGTAAAGAAGACCATGTTATGCAAAACATCTCACTTCAAACTCTCACTTTTATTCCAGTCCAGAATTCAAAGTCCCAGATCTCCTCAAAAGATTACACACTTGGAAGGGAAAGGTGAATGGAATAAGTTTATCCTTTATCTTTTCAAACTTTCAACTTAGAACACACCAGGGTGTGGATCCTCAATAGGTGCCCTGCAGCAGAACTTACAACCCAGGGGGTAATAAAAGAAGGTTCATTCAGTTCTATACTGCGGTGCTGTAGTTTGATTGCAGCTCCCCAAATTGATCCACTTTGCCAGATCCTCCAAACAAAAGATGTAGGGAAGTGCAGAAAAAACAACCACGTGTGGGCAAATAAGCAAAGTTGATGGAACTAGCAGTCAATGGAATGTTAATTAACATATTATTTTTGGCAAAACATGAGCGCACGCCACACATGGTTTCTGGGCACATTTATAGATACCTCTAATACCAAAATGGTTCTGTGAGGTGATCTTATTAGCCCAAATTTAAGGGGAACACCATATCCAATACACAATTATCCATACACAATTTTCTAAAACAAACCCTGGGTTTGGTGTTGTGTACCTTTCATAATATGGGATCTGCTGTAATGAGGGGGCCATTGTGTATATATCACTTGCTTAACTGTAGGGCCTAACTCATCACTGTATATGCAGTACAGAACATGTTCTTTCACTGATCTCCATTCCTAGAATTTTTTGTCATAAGTAACTTAGTTCTATTTCTCGTGACTTCTCTATCACAGGCTTCCTGTACCCAGTTAGCCAAATATGCCTTTTCCTTATACTTGCTCTCAAAACTTGACATTCTTTCTCAAAGTCACAGTTTCTAGAGAAATTCCTTTTTGCTCTAAGGAACTGCCCCTTCAGGATATTGTGGATGCAACCAACATGATGTCTGCTTTTCACATGTAGGAGGCCATTTTCTATCAGTCGTTTTTTTGAACAAATTACTCTCAGTCCTACCCTCCATAGAGTAAAGGATGCCAGGTTGAATTTATCTGTCCCATATTTAGCTGTAAATGTCAAGTTCAATCCATTTATATTAATTCTATAAAGTTTACTGCACTGTCCAAATTACCTTTCCAAATAAATAATAAATTGCCTATGTAGGGTGTATAGAAACCTATATGATCCCTATATATATATGGTTGCACCATTGATAAGCATCTTCCCAGCATGCCATATAGATGTTAGTATAAGAAGGGGCAAATTTGCTACCCATGGCAGTGTCCCCCGCGTACTTCAGGGGCTGATGCCGCCCCCCCTACTCCGTGTTTTCAAGCATAAGTGCGGGTAGAGGAGGGGCTGCATCGCTAGTGTATTGAGCGTTATTGAACTTATTGCACTAACAAAGCCAAATTTCCATGTTAAAAAAATGAGATTCAGAGACGGCCTTTTGCCACTCCATGCCACCTGAGGTAAGGTTTTCACCTTGCCCCATAGCAGGAGTTCCCATGGTAATGCAACTTTGTATCCAAAATTATTTTATTATAAATACAGTATACATGTATATTTATATGGTATGTGTTAAAATACAGAGGATGTCGCTTTGCTGTAGATATCATGTTTTTAAGTGGTTAATATTGGCACACAAACTTTTTAATCCCCAAGGGGTAATGACTGAAGAAATAAAGTGTCCAAACTAAGGTGTCTCTTACCAGTAGCGTAACTGGAGGGGGGCGGGCCCTGCTGCGTGACGCACAGCTGGGCCCCACCCCCCTCCGTAATGCCCGCATTTGTCAGTGTCTCACGGGCTGCCGGGGGGGCCCTGAGGGGGTGCAGGCCCTGGCCGCTCGCACCCCCTGCTCCCCTGGCAGTTCCGCCACTGTCTCTTACGCCAAATATGTGAATTGCGATTTAACATCCTCTTATGAGGTACAGTGTCGGACTGGCCCGGCGGGACACCGGGAAAAAACCCAGTGGGCCCCGAACCCTCGTGGGCCCCCACCAGGCCAGAACCCTTCTCCAGATATTTAGAATTTCAAAACAAAAAAAATTTCCGGCACAGCGCCGCCTGCGTGCCGATGTTGCGCACGCACGCTGAACGGTTTACTCGCTGAGCTGACGCGTCTTAGTAGGGGGGAGGGGGGCCCCTGGACAGCAGTCCCGGTGGGCCCCCCAGTCCGACCCTGATGAGGTATAATACTTAGGGAGGGGATTCTTTTTCTTACAACATTGAACTGCATCAGATAAGATGTTACTTTTGTAACAATTTTGATACAAGCAAATAAGTAATTGTAACAATTTAGATAAGGAGGTCCCTTGGTCAAAGTTAGACTCACAGCTTAAAGCGAAATTCAACCTTATTAGCAAAATTGTAATAAGTGGGAAAAAATACAGAAATGTGTTCAGACTTTCATAACCTGCCAAATTTTGGAAAATAAACTTGGTAATTAGGGGGTGTGGCCACAAAAATGGGCATGGTCAAAACATTTTCGCAACTTTTTTGTCCCTCTTTTTATTTCCCAAATGTTGGGAGATATGCAGCAAGGCCCTTATGTTAGAGAGACTTTTCTACAAAGGTTTAGATTTATACATTAATCATTGCTTAACAGGATTATAGCTATATACCGTAATACACAAAATCCATGAATATCTTGTAAATGATATCCTTATAAACAGTGAGTTCTGATGTCATCATTTATAATCGGATTTTATTGATGTCATTTTTGTCACATGACTCACTGAAACTTGTGTATTATAATAAATAAAGTACCCCCAGTTGCAAAATATGAGGATATTAGAAGTTACCTTGGAGTTCCATGACCTGTATAAAAACACTCAGCCGAAGGTCATGAAACTCCTCAGTAACTTATAATATCCTTATAATTTACAAGAGGGGGTACACTATTCAATATATACAATAATCTATGTAAAGAAATGAGGACCAGCTAATATACTCATAGGGGGGGGGAATTCACAAAAGTGTCGGTAAAAAAAGTAACCCAGAAGTGGCGGTCGACAAATTTGTAAAATGTCGTATGAACGGCAAATTCACAAAGGCAGATGTTACCATCTCTGAATGTCTCGTAAGTCTGACAATTTTCTAAAATGTCGTATATCTTTTCATCGTACAAACGACATTTACCAAGACTTTTTAAACGACAATTTGTCTGACATTTTCATTTTGGAGAGCCTAAAGTGTCGGTAAAAAAAATGAGTTTACGAGTAATTCATAAAAATGTCGGGAAAAGTGTCGCCGAAAAAAACCACGCCCACTTTTAACGACACTAATTCAAAAGTGTCGTACATGTCGGAAAATTGGCGGAGAAATGCTCTGTGAATTTGTCGGCTGTTGCTACGACACTTTCTACGACATTTTAAAGACATTTTTTCGTTCCCGACACTTTTGTGAATTCCCCCCTTAATGTTTCAGATATATTTGCATGAAGCTGCACAACAAGCAACACAGAATGAAAAGGTAACTGTAGTCTGCATGTTTAAGTTACAGTGTAGAGGCAGGCTGGGTATGAGACAGGAACAGGAAGTAAGAGGAATGTCATGAGGGAAAAAGTAGAGGAAGGAATGAGAACTGTACAATGAATAAAATTGGATCTCGACTGCAGGATGGATGTGTAATCTTTGCATTAAGCACACACTGAATAATACAGATATAATAACTGGCAACGGGAAAAGGAAATTTAACTCGGCAAAATGAGTATTATGATATGAAAATACAACTAGGCCTTTTATAAGGAACCAAGTTACTAATAGTTCCTGTCCACACACAAGATGATATTACTGCTGCATATAATTCAGCAACATTCAGCATTTCTGTGTATTTGTCGGAAGCCGGCAGTTGAAGGTGGCGGGCGGGCGGGGAGAGCAGGAGGCAGAGCCAGAGCCAGACCCGCCCGCCACCTACACAGGGGGGTGCAAGGTCGGCCCAAACCCGACAGACCCATAGGTAAACGCGCGGATATCGGGCCAGCCCACACATCACTACAGGACAGCCAATTGCTGATCGCCACATTATCAATTCAGCCCCGCCACTTCAACATCACTGAAACTGAAAGTGAATGTAAAATGGCAGAGCAGCTGCACACATTCCCCAGATTTGACATGTCTGATACAAATAATCTGGCATAAAACTGGAAAAAATGGGACAGAAAGGGACGGATTCAGTAAAGAAATGCTACCACTGTGACAGAAACTTTCCTCACAAAGGTGCATGCCCTGAGGCCCTGCCCATGCTTGACAAAGGGGAAATCCCCGAAACGTTGCACCTTTCTGCCAATAAAGTGTAAGTGTATATCCCTACGTTGATCAGCCTTCGAGTGCAAGTGAAATTTTTGTTACTGCTATGGGCCAGACATGTATCAAATGTGGAAAAACAAATCGCTTTGCTTTAGTACATCATTCTGCCCCCACAGTATCTCAATATACATCAGGCACACACAAGCCAGCTCAGATCAAATACATACAACCAAATTCAGAAGACAATCCACGACCAATCTATGACAACTTTATGTTTGCCACATCTACAAAACAACCTGTATACTCTCCTACCATAACAATGCATTTACTTAATACTACAATTGCCTTTTCCATTGATACAGGCGCTTCTGTTAAAGGACCAGTAACATCAAAAGATTTTTAAAAAATATTCATTAGTATACAACGAAAAATAAATACCAAGACAAACAAAACTTTTAAGTTGCAAAGCCTTTACTAAGAAATAACTTACCAAAACTCCACTTCCTCTCTTCTTCAGAAAAGGCGACAGGGCGACCATCCATCCTGCGCTGCCCAAATTCTCCTCCCTGGTTATTCTACTGTCAGCATGTGAAGGAGGCTGAGGCTCCGCTCTCAGACTCTGGGCAGGCATTGCGGAATAGTGTTGGCTGGTGGTGCAGGGTTTGTAGTGGGGTTTGTGCTGGCTGTACGGGTCCCCTGGGGAAGGAGAGAGGTGGTAGCCCCCCAAAGCGTCCAGGCTGCTTAGGCTGTTGGCCGTTAGCGATGCAACTTTGCCAATTAGAAACAGGAAAAGGGAGCAACAGGGAACTGAGCGATACTGCATTGAAGAGAGAAGAGGATGGAGCGTGACAGGGCCGCTGCTCTTCTGCAAATAATCCACACAGTGTTGGCCACAGTGTGGCAGGGTAAGTGCCCCCGGTCCACGCCATTACAGCACTATACAGAGCTCACTTCCCTATGCTAAAAGAAACAATTCCAAATAAGTATTAGACTCTGGCCTGCAAAGAATTCCCTGGCTGAATATGCAGAATAACAGAAGGGATGGATAATGGAATATACTCAAGATGAGAGATAAAAAGAAAAGTGGAGATAGGCAAATGTAGCAAGAGAAAACTGTAGCAAGATGTATGTGTATTATTCAAAATATTGCAAAATCAGCAATCAAAACCACTTGCCATTTTTAGGTTGTCAACTCTAATGATCAGGGCAGTGTCGGACTGGGGGGCCGGGGCCCACTGGGACTGCTGTCCAGGGCCCCCCGCCCCCTTGCTGCGCTGCACCATGCCGTGAGCTCCCTTCCTTGTGTTCCACGTCGGCGCGCATGTGCAGACGGCGCTCCGGCTTTTTTTTTTTTTTTAAATACCATGATTGGGGGTCTGGCCAGGCGGGGGCCCATGACGGGTCGGGCCCACTGGGTTTTTTCCCGGTTTCCTACGGTGCCAGTCCGACCCTGGATCAGGGTGACTTTTACCTCTTGTGCTGGTCAGTATTTCTATGTCAATCCTATGCCTGATGTATACATCCTTCTACTGTAATCTAGCTCTCTTATTCAGACTTTGTTTTATATTACAGTATCTGGATATTGTGGTCCGGGACTGGAGTGATTATAAAAACTTACATATATAACTTACAGTATAATCTCTCCTGATCCACCCAGGTTCACTGGTTTTCCTGTAAAGAAGAACATGTTATGCAAAACATCTCACTTTAAACTTTCACTTTTATTCCAGTCCAGAATTCAAAGTCTCAGATCTTCTCAAAAGATTACACACTTGGAAGGAAAAGGTGAAATAGAATACGTTTATCCTTTATCTTTTCAAACATTTAGTTTAGAACATGCCAGGGTGTGGATCTTAAATAGGTGCCCTGCAGGGGCTAACAAATGAAGAAATAAAGTCTCAGTACCATGTAGCCTCTGACACTAAATATGTGAATCATCTCTCCACAATTTCATATAAAGTATAGTACTTAGGGTGGGGCATCTATACTGCTTACCTTGTTCCACAGTAGCCTCAGTCTTGAACAAACTGTGGATAATGTTCTTTTTCAACAACTGCATGTTTGAGCACAGTGCGGCCCCACCATCAGCTTCCTGATATGCTTTGCAGCCTTGCATCCTCCTGACTTGGTCAGGATGGGTCAGATAATTTGCACAGGATCTCCTCTACCACTCAGTCATCAAGTATTTCCAACACACTCATACACCCAGAGGAGGGCATAGAACATATAATACCTCCATATCTGGTGCACCTTAAAATTTTCCCCCTCTGCACCTTTGATACAGAGGTGACCAGCTTTGGCTGTGCACTCCTGGGCATGACCTATAAATATTTCTCTTGCTCTGGGCTAATCTTGGAAGGAAGGTAACCAAAAGCTAGAAGGGAATTGGAACATTAGGGTTACGGCAACCCCTGCATCATCCTCTGCCTTAGTGTATTCCTCCCAGCAGGGAGTAGTTTCTTCAGTGGAGGCATTTCCTCCATTGGCAGGTGCTTCTCATTCATCTGGGTACACTCCACCCAAATAGGAAAAGGGTGCCAGGATTTGGGGCACCTCCTTTTGGCTTGAAACAAGGCTTAGTAGGCCTCCACACCTTACTACCCACATAGTAGTACCTTCACATGGGCCCTGTCAAACACTACCTTCTCAGCAAACAGACAAGCAGGATTCAAAACCTTCTAATTCTCCTTGGATAATCCCCAGACTGCTCACTAGCAAACCTGAGCCTATCACTATTACTACTGTAGCGCTATAGTAAATTGTGTGTTCTGTACACTACTATTGAGCTCCACTCCCAATAAATGTGCTCCAGATGAGACCTATAATCTTAGGGAGTAAGCCCTCACAACGGTGTTGAGGCAGGGTGTAGTGCAACTGTAACTGTATACAGGGTATAATAATTGGGCACCAGTGGTTCTTATAACTTAACCATGAACATATTTATTGAACATACACAATCCTCAGTGGAGTATACAATAGAGCAGACATGATTTTGCATCACATTAGATAGGCAATACTCACAGCACCATTTGGTCAGTATTAGTCCCCACAGGCAAGAGGACGTGCTCAGCAGCAATAAAGGTACACCCAGCTTTCAACCTTTTCCCTAAGTGGAACCTGAGGGGAATTTATCTACCCTGTTCCTATACACTTAGTCCCTACTTCTGGGCTATTAGTACCCGGGATCTTAATCCCTCTGACTCTCCTCGTCGGAGCCTTGAGCTGCTCAGCTAAATAACCTGTCTATCTGTCACTCCTACAGTGCCCTCTTAAGGGTGAGTATCCTATCCTTACTAGACCTGACCTGTCTAGGTTCCACAGGGCTCTACCTGCCTGCTCAGGTAAGAGCCAGCACAAAATGAACACTGAAAGTATGGCTTCAAAGCCTTTTATATTCTAGCACAATGCCATCTACTGGTCACTGTGAGAAACAGCAAGGGGCATAGCTTAGAGCAGGAGTAGGAAACAGTGCCCCTCCCAACTGTATTTTAGGACCCAGTTAGGTGTCTATAACACTGAGGGACTGCCTGCAAATAATACTAGGGGTAGCTATTTTTACATCCCTACACTACTAAAATTATTTTTTATATCTTTTATCTCAGGACCTGGTCCCTACACATTATCAGACACTTAAACTCTTTCATCGCATATCACCCTATAATATCTTATACCTTATAAGCTCCCCAGAGTCCTTCACAAAGGTTTTCCAGTAAAGAAAATCATGTTTTGCAAAACATCTCTCACATCTAACTTTCACTTTCATTCTAGTCCAGAATTAAAAGTCTCAGATTTCCTCAAAAGATTACACACTTGGAAGGGAAAGGGGAATGGAATAAGTTTATCCTTAATCTTTTCAAACTTTCAACTTAGAACACACCAGGGTGTGGATCCTCAATAGGTGCCCTGCAGCAGAACTTACAACCCAGGGGGTAATAAAAGAAGGTTCATTCAGTTCTATTCTGCGGTGCTGTAGTTGATTGCAGCTCCCCAAATTGATCCACTCTGCCAGATCCTCCAAACAAAAGTCAAACAAAAGATGTAGGGAAGTGCAGAAAAAACAAGCACGCATGGGCAAATAAGCAAAGTTGATGGAACTAGCAGTCAATGGAATGTTAATTAACATATTATTTTTGGCAAAACATGAGCGCACGCCACACATGGTTTCTGGGCACATTTATAGATACCTCTAATACCAAAATGGTTCTGTGGTGAGGTGATCTTATTAGCCCAGATTTAAGGGGAACACCATATCCAATACACAATTATCCATACACAATTTTCTAAAAATACCCTGGGTTTGGTGTTGTATACCTTTCATAATATGGGATCTGCTGTAATGATCGGCCAATGTGTATATATCATTTGCTTAACTGTAGGGCCTAACTCATTACTGTATATGCAGTACAGAACATGTTCTTTCACTGATCTCCATTCCTAGATTTTTTTTGTCATAAGTAACGCAGTTCTATTTGTTGTGGCTGCTCTAGCATAGGCTTCTTGTACCCAGTTAGCCAAATATGCCTTTTCCTAATAACTTGCTCTGAAACCTTGACATTCTTTCTCAAAGTCACGGTTTCTAGAGCAATTCCTTTGTTTGTAGGTGGTAAATGAAGATGCAGGTAAAGATAATAAAAGGTCTTTATTAAGACGTGAGGCTTTTTGGATCTTTAAACTGAAAACGATGTGGCTGAAAGGTCTCAATGAAAATTTTAGCTTCACATGTTTCCTTTAAATCTATATATGTATGTTGATTATCCCTTCTTTTTTTCACAGATAAGACTTGCTGGGGGAATGCATAGAAAATTAAGGCTAAGTAACAACCCCACTGGCTGTGAGTAGTTAATGTCTATTTGTATTAATAATAATCTTAGATTTACTGCAATTATATCAAATTATTTTTGAAGAGTAGTTATTGGTATTGTAATCCGGAATTGGACTCACTATTTGTTTAAGAAAATGGACACCACCAAAAATTGGACTAAGTACTTGGACAGTGCTATGCTTCTGACTACACACAAATGGTTAATTTTTCACAGAAATGTGGAACCATGGGTAAAAGGGAGGGGCTAATGGTATAAAGGTGTTTTCTGCACATGGGTTATCCTGATGAAGGCCCCCCCCAGGAAATGTTGATTTTGCTGGTGGCACAATAAAAGGGGATATTCCCCAACTGCTAAAAAACTGTGTGTGTGCGGATCTGGTTACTTCTCTTCACTGGGGACCTTGCCCGGAACTACAGGTGTGCAGAGGTCACAATATATGAAATGAAAGGTGGGACCATATCACTAGTCCAGTGAGCACTCTAGCGCTCTGCACTAGAAGAGGCGAATTTCCAGTTGAAAAAAGTCTGGCTTATTGCTCTGGGGAGAGTAAAAAATTAAACATGTTTATATACCAAAGAGGGTTTTGGGTGATGGCAGACACGCAGATTCGGGGGAGAATAGTCACCCAGCAACAAATCTCCTTTTCTTTAAATGCCTTCACAAAGTTGCCCGAAGCTGCCTCACGAGGAAACTTTGGGCGACTTCGGAAAACCAGAAGCGATCCGTATGCCATCCCGCCGACGATTCACATAAGGCATTTCAGCGAGATTAGTCGCCCTGGAGTGGAGCATACATTTAAAAACTTTAAAAAATACATCAACCAACCCCATGTCATGAAGGGACATAATAGTGTTTTTGAAGCAAACAAACCAGTATTACCAGTTCAGGGCAATAGTACTTATATGTTACTTACTTTAATTTTTTGTGTTACTGTTCCTTTAAGTCTGAACAGTACATTTATTTTAGTCTCAGAGGTTTACAAGCCTAGTGTTACTGACAATAACTGTTATGCCAATCACAAATATGGAGCGCTCACCTCCCAACTCATCTCACAGTTGTTGTGCCAGGTGCTGAACCGGAAGACCCCAATCCTGTCGAAGGGTCACATCAGTACTCCAAGAAATTACCAGCAGCACACTGTTAGTCTTGCATAAGTGCTCAAGTGCAGATTTATTGTGTAGCCCATAGCATATAAAGGCAACGTTTCGGACCTCCCAGGTCCTTTGTCAAGGACAAAGGACCTGGGAGGTCCGAAACGTTGCCTTTATATGCTATGGGCTACACAATAAATCTGCACTTGAGCACTTATGCAAGACTAACAGTGTGCTGCTGGTAATTTCTTGGAATAACTGTTATGCCAGTGATAATGATGAAGTTTGTCATTAGAACGCTACCCACTTTGTCAGGGTTACAGGGTACCTCATTATGCTTCCTTAGCTACAACCTCATCTAATCAACCCTTTCCCTAAACTGCACCCTAAAACACCCTCCAACTCTCTTTTCTTAGCAGTCCAGGTTCCCTGCTTTGATTGGACCCCTGACAAGGGAGGAACCCAATGACAGTTCTGGTTGAACTAAATTTGATTAAAACATATTTTTTCTACAATCTTTATTTGTTTATTGCTGCATGATGTCATATTATTAATGGCTTGTCCTACGTGTACTTATTATTAACTTTTTTGGGGAAATACCAGAATTATCATGAGCCCTTTGGTTCTGCATCAATTTTAACAACAATAAGCTATGTGCAGTCTTTAAGGAACAAAAATGTACCCGCATTATATAATTATCAATTGCTGTGAAAATATGATGTGCTAACTGTGTACAACCTGTTGCATACACACAAGTCTACCAACACCTCCTTTGTAAATATATACATCCCCGTGTGCAACAGATGTTAGATATATCTAATTGGATTTTAGTAGGTGGAGCAGTAGACTGTATTTAAAGTAGTAACTGCAAATTAATAGTCGGGCAATGAGGTGTATCTGAAGTATGTTTAGATGCTCAGTTAGTTATAGTTATAGATGTTAGTTAGTGTATATAATGCAGAAGCTCTGCCTGTAGAACCTGCAATGACATTTTCACATGAGATTCAATAAATTCCATTTAAAGGGCCAGACCTAGTGGTAGGCAGCAGGCTGGGGTACAAGGGGGGAAGGGGGACACTTCTTAGGGACTAAGGTTGGTTGAGTAGCCAAATTGGCAGATGGGAGCAAACAAATGTCTGGTGGGGAAGGTGAAGGGATAGAGTGATCTTGTGAAGAAAGTGCGTGCAGTGAACTGCACTGAGCCCCTTGCAAAACAAATATCATTGGGGGACCTGGCATCCAACTTCAGCTACTGCCATCAGCCCAACTGACAGCAGAATTAAAGCCACAGAAGTGGATGGGAAGGAGAACTACTTAACAGCAGACTCCCCAGAGTGTAGCCCTGGGGTCTGCTGTATGGAGACCCAGGCGCAACTACTAGTTTGACTGGCTTTGTCCATTTCCATATGCTTGGCATTCGACAACTTCAGTTGGTTTAGGAAGAAGAATATCTTCAGCAATAAGTAAAGTTCTTGAGCACCGTCCCAGGGAAATGTAATGACTGGTTTCCTTGGGGGGTGACAAACATTTTAGCATCCTCTTGTGAAATTGAGCCAATAATTTACAAAAATGGTGAGTAAATTCTGTACATTTTTGTAGCAATATCTAATGTTAAATGTAAATGTTATTCTGGAAATAATCAATCACACCTAGTGGTAAAAGTTCAAATGCCCCCAGCCCACTACCCTTTGCTGCTTCCCTTTAAAGAAAACATTCATGTAGAGATCAATTTTGTGCTCTCTAACAAGAACTAAATGTCCTGTTAATAACTGGAAGTTCATAATTTCATGTTACCTGTTTGCCTTGGGCATGTAAGGCTCTCTTGGGATTCTTAATAAACAAATATAGAAAAGTTCAGAAAGCACAGAATCGCATAACAGCATTACAAAAGAGTTTTTTTTATGGAGGTTCCCTTTAAAGATTTTTTTCTATTATGGATGATGCTAGTGCTTTCACTTTCTATTCCATGACCAGAAAATAAAAGGGCACAGTATATAAGGGCAGGCAGGATCTAGCAAGAACCAGAGAGCAAAGGAGATAGGAGAGTAGCAGAGCATTTGTGTGAGTGAAAAAAGTAGTAGGACGGAGAGTTTAGAAAGGTTATATGTACCACTGAAAATATGTATCACCAGAGTCTTGATCCAGCAGCAAGAGAACAAAACCAGTCAGTTCACAAAGATGAACATAATCCACGTGCTGCTCTGGAAAGGCAACTGACAGACAGTGAGTGGAGCATGAATCCAGTAAGAAAGAGAATCTCATCTGGGAGACACCAGGAGGATTCCCAACTCAGGAGACCACAACATGCAAGCACGTCTCAACATGGGCAACAGATGAGAGGATCCAACAGGCATGAGGAATCCAGCCCAGTTCCTTTGTAAGATGGGTGAGAGGGATCCAAGTTGTTTTTGTTAGAAAAGAGAATGTACCTGGTAGGGATTAAATTTGACCTCTTACATAGAATGTACCTGGTAGGGATTAAATGTTACCTCTTACATAGTGTAAGACTAAGGGGTACATTTATTGAAATTAGTTTTCCCCTTTATTCAAGAAAATCATAGCGAAAAAACACAATCACAAATAGATAGCAGGGCTGTGCCAAGCCGACCAGGCACCCTAGGCAACCCGGCCAACCAGCCCGCTACCCACTGTGCTCGTCTGACCGTACACGCAATAACACGGATAAAGGAGGGGAGGGAGGGAGAGAGGGGACTGAAGGAGACGGGAGGAGGGAGGGAAGAGCTAGAGAGGGCAGCAAACACAAACCAGGGGTAGCCAGAGGACGCTTAATTGATACCTGCCAATTGCCCCCTTATTTTTGGCAGGTGCCTCTTCTGCATACCCCTAGTTCCAGCCTTGGATTCAAGTTCAAGATTTTTTAACTTACATTTTACACTGTCAAATAAGAAAACTGTGAAAATTGGAATTAAAAACTTAGTAACCAAGCCTTTCAAGTTTCTATAGAAACAGATTATTTAGCTTTGCTGATACTGGATGGAGTGCATGATTTACCATACTTCATAAATATGCTAGTGGCCAAAGGAAGAAAAAAACATGTGAAAGAAATTGCTTTTTTTTTTTCTCTTGCTGGGTAGAGTTATAAAAAAGAACCGCAGCATTATCTTCCTCGTGACATGGGGCTGGTTGACGTAGTAGGGAGTTTATATCTTCATTAAATTATACGTTTTTAATATAGGGAGTAGATTGCTAAGTAACAGAAGGAATATGTTAAACAACTGTACAAACATATCTAAAAAAAACAACTGGACTTGCTGAGTAATCAATGAAGACGTTTTACTACTCATCCGAGCAGCTTCTTCAGTTCAACTGACTGGTGTGGGAAGTTTTCGTCATATAAACTCTTCCACTAATCCAATCACAATGGCACATTGTAACTCTTCAAAGAGGTGACATCTGAAGAAATTTACAGAGGTGTAGATTCTGTGTAGTTACTGTGATAGGATTATCCAATGTGTCATGCAACTCCTAGATACAGGTGTTACTTGTGAGAGTTGCATGAATGGATGTGTGAAGTGTTCTGAATCCGCCGGGGTACAGATGTTAGAACAGCATTGTATGTAGCAGACAGGTGGTGTCGAAGGCCCCGGCCTCTGTTCAGAGATGGTTTCTCCACCTTGACATGAATCGCCTCTTTCACGCCTCGTTCAAACCAGCGGTCTTCTTTATCCAAGATTTGGACCTTGCTATCTTCAAAGGAGTGTCCCTTGTCTTTTAGGTGTAGAAAGACAGCTGAGTTTTGCCCTGTAGAGTTCTCCCTCCTGTGCTGAGCCATTCGCTTGGAGAGCAGTTGTTTTGTCTCCCCAATGTATAGATCTGTGCATTCCTCGCTACACTGGACTCCGTATACCACATTGCTTTGTTTTTCTTTAGGGGTTGGATCCTTTGGGTGTACCAGTTTTTATCTCAGTGTGTTGCTAGGTTTGAAAAACACAGGGACATGGTGTTTGTTAAAAATCCTCCTGAGTTTCTCAGACACTCCAGCTACATATGGGATGACTATGTTTCGCCTACTATGTGTCTCCGGGCGGTTATTTGTATTGGTGTTCCTGTTGGCCTTGGTTGCTGCTGTTTTGACAAAGGCCCAGTCTGGGTAGCCACACGCTTTCAAAGCTCCTCTGAGATGTTTTTGCTCTTTGTCTTTGGACTCTGTATCAGTTGCCACACATTCCGCCCTGTGGTGCAGAGTTCTAATGACACCCAGTTTGTATTCCAGCGGATGGTGGGAATCAAACAACAGATATTAATCCGTATGAGTGGGTTTCCTGTATACTTCCGTCTTCAAGTTACCCCCCTCTTGGAGCATATCAAACAGTCCAAAAAGGCAAGTTTGTTCTCGTGGACATCTTCCCTTGTGAACTTGATGTTATTGTCCACTGAGTTAATGTGTTCTGTAAAGGCCGCCACTTCCCACACCAGTCAGTTGAAGCTGCTCGGATGAGTAGTGAAACGTCTTCATTGATTACTCAGCAAGTCCAGTTGATTTTAGATTTACTTATACTAGATATACCATGACCTGGATGAATGAAAATCTTCATAGTCAACTATACAAACAAGTTGCACAATTATATGGTTAATATGTAAATTGCATTAACAGGGGGTTGCATGCAATTGTTTATGGAGGGGGTTGCATGCAATTGTTTATGGGTTCAAAACTAGTTGGTGCTGTAAAACATCAAAAACCACCTCTCTGGAGGAGTGATTTCCCCAGGCCAAAGGTAAATAAGAGAGCCCAACTGTCTTCCTTAAAGTAGGCAGTAGGATTTTAGGATAGCAGAATTTAACATCTCTCTGTCTCCCTGTGTCTGTATTTTACTAAATTTAATTGCATTATAATCTATGCAATACCTTGTTCATTGAACACAGCAATAAAGATACTTTATTTTTATATAAATACTACAAGCCTGGAGATTCGGCATCATACTGGCTAGACAAACAAGTGAGGTGGCACTTGTATTAGTAGTTGTATTGTAATTGTAGTAGTAGTTGTATTATCCTGCTAAAATCTGTAAGCAGTAACCAAAAGCCTATTTCCAACAACAGAAGTCTCTGTGGTTCTTAACCCTTTAAGTGCCACAGAACGTAGAATCTACGTTCTGTGGCAAAGTAACTTGAAATGCCACAGAACATAGATTCTACGTTCTGCAGCATTTCCCCCATGGCAGCAAGCGATGCGCCTTAAAAAGCGGCACAGGCACAGATCCCCCTAGAGGCAGTCACACTTACCGATCCGGTAGGCGATCGGTTCAGGCAGCCAATGGGAGCAGTGGAGATAACGAGGAACACACTGATGATGTTTCCACTGCTCCCCCTATAAATTACACCCCCCAAATGACACCCCTTCTCTCCTGCGCACTTTTGATTGCTGGAGTTCCCCCTCCTGCCTTTCTGAGCTTTGATCGCTGGATTGGTCGCCTGGATTGCCTGGATTTGACATTGTGAGCTGAACTGCACCTCTCTACAACCTTTATTTTACATATTTCTCTCTAAAAAAATCTTTTTTTTTTCTTCTGTCTTTGGCTTTAGCACACTTACAGGCAACTTTGCCAAGCTCAAACTCACACACTCACACTTACTTACTTTCTCACTTTTTTTCTCTACTTATTTTTTACTTTGCTTTCTTTAGTAGTTTTTCTTTATTTGTTGCTCAAACTTTATTTCTGCTCTGATTTGATTGCTTTTTACAGTTTTTTTGCCATTTTCATCATTGGTTTGTGATTTTATTGCACTTTTATTGCTTGTTGCTATTACTTGTTTTGTTCTTCTCATCTGTAAAAAAGTTCTGTTTGCAGTGACGCTGGTGGATCTAGATTTCTGACCACCGATTTCACTCCAATAACTTCATTTTATTGCTTTTAGTGATTTTATTACGTTTATTCTTTATATTGTTCTTTACTGCTGGTTTAGTTTCCTAGAAAAGTTTCCCTTTGCAGTTATACTGGTGGATCTGTAGTTCTGACCACCGATTTCACCCAAACAACTGTTCATTTTATTGATTTTGGTGGTTTTATTGCGTTTACCCTTTGCATTGTTCTTTGCTGCTAGTTTAGTTCCCCAGAAAACTTTCCGTTTGCAGTGACACTGGTGGATCTATAGTTCTGACCACCGATTTCACTCCAATACCCTTTTTTATTGCTTTAGCTGTTTTTACTGCATATTGTTGCTTTTATTCCGTTTTCCCTTACATTGTTTTTAATGCTTGCTTAGTTCCCCAAAAAGGTTCCCTTTGTAGGACACCAGTGAATCTAGGACCCTTGACCACTGATTTAAATGTAATCACTGTTCTTTTATTTTTTTGAGTAGTGTTATTGCATTTTAGTGATTTTTTCAAGTGTTTTCTTTGCACTGTTCTTTATTGCTTGTTTAGTTCCCCTAAAAGAAAGTTCCCTTTGCTGTGACAACATTTAGTGGTCTGATTCTGTTTGATAGGTGATTGTTCCATAAAGTCAGGGATTGGGTTGATTGTAAGCTGTGCCATATCTTTATTCCATAGCGTTCCATAAGGGTTCATTAGTTCAAGCTCAAGGTTTTTTTCCTTCTGGTTGTTTGTATTAGCAGGAGTTAACTATTGGTCATATCTTGCTGCCTTGTGTTTTTTTTCTTCTGGTTGTTTATATTATCTTGGCTCTCAGTCATCTTGCTGGCTTGCTTTTTTTTCTTCTGGTTGTTTGTATTAGCTTTTTTTTGTTATTTGTTTGACTTGCCTATTGATTCATAGCTTTGCAGATGTCTGTAAATTTCTGGCACAATGGCCAAACAGTTTTATACAGCTGCGGAAGTGGCTAGGTATTGCGAGGACTCCAGCTCAGAGGAATTTAGCAATTCCGATTCTGAGTATGTCCCATCTAATGACTCTAGTGAGGAATCAGAGGTTGGTGATAGCAGCACTATTAGTGCAGAGGCTAGTAGTGGTGGCACACTTACTGCTGAAGAAGCAGAGGCAGAGGCTGGTGGCAGTGTGCCAGATGC
The DNA here is from genome assembly GCF_017654675.1 of Xenopus laevis. Classification (NCBI taxonomy): domain Eukaryota; kingdom Metazoa; phylum Chordata; class Amphibia; order Anura; family Pipidae; genus Xenopus; species Xenopus laevis. The sequence goes on from NC_054375.1 coordinate 140,024,461, forward strand.
ACCCATGGAGGTAGAAGAGGGTGAGGGTAGTGATGATGCAGCAGTTGGAGTGCCTGTGTGGGGGCCTCCCTGTAATTATGCCCCCCTGAAATTCCCACATTCACTGCAGTCGCGGGCATCAAGGTGGACACCACTAACTTTCAAATCATAGATTTCTTCAATCTTTTTATTACAGAGGCCATCCTACAGGACATGGTCCATTATACAAATTTATACGCTGAGCAGTATCTTGCCAGCTACCCTTTACCAGGGTATTCAAGAGCCCAGGCGTGGTATCCCACTACTGTAAATGAAATCAAAAGATTCCTGGCGCTCACATTGGCAATGGGACTCGTAGAACGCAACACCTTCGCTTCATACTGGGATTCCACTACAATGCCTCTTTTTTCAGCCGTTATGCCAAGAAACCATTACCAAATTTTACTGCGGTTTCTTTATTTTAGCGACAATGCAGCGGTTGTTCCCCCTAATGAGCCTGGTCACGACAGGCTTTTCAAATTGATGCAAATCGTGTACATTACTCAATTTATCCAAGACGTTCCGTAGTACCATCACTAAAAAAAGATTATCTAATCAAACAATATAACAATTGCTGTTCTAAGGGCATTGTTTATCTTGCCACTTGTACATGCGGTGCACAATACGTGGGTAAGACCACACGTTGTGCAGGGATCAGATTTTTGGAACACCTGTCAGCTGCTAACAGAGGTGATAGAAAATCTGCTATCTCTAAACACGCCATAGAATGTCATGAAGGGGTATCACACTTAACATTTCAGATTATTGACAGTCCCAAAACTAATATCAGAGGAGGAGACAGGGATAAGGCGTTGTTAAGGTTAGAGGCTTTTTGGATTTTTGAATTAAAGACAATTAATACTAATGGAGGACTTAATCAGGATTGGGAATTGACTTGCTTCTATTGAATTATTGATTGTACTTTATATATTTCTATTAATTATTATGGATTGATCTAATTTATATATAAATTATGGGTGTTAATCATGAATGCATGTCCGTTATGATTAATTAATATATTTGAATTTTTTGATTTTTTGAATTTTTTGAAAAATATTTTGAAAACATTTTTTCTTCGCTCTTTGAAGATTTTTTCCTGATTTTCTAGATTTTCTTCTTTAGTGTTTTGTCCCGCTTATTTAATTAATTATAGATATTATGAATTTATTTAGATTTTAATAGATTGTTATATATATTTTTTGATATGTTTGATATTCTGTAAGCCACATATATGTAATTCATGATATGAACATGTAACATTATTTAATGGCATTATTTGTATAATTATTTCATTATTCTATGTATTATACACGATAGTGGCACACTTCCTTTTGTTCTGAGAGTCCATCATGTGGTTTATCCATGATAGGGTTAATGTTTTTACAAGGGGTGTGGTTCTTGTGGTTTTAAATGTTACCAGAGGTAGTTACAATTTAGCTTTTTGAGGAAGTGGTTTGTCCACGAAACGCGTCAAAGCTATGGAGCTATTTGGCTCATCATGCTCTATTGTCATTTTTTAACAATTTCCAATAAATAGATGTTTTATATTTGCTGGTGCTCCGTGACTACGACAGTTTGCAGATAGATATACGCTTCGGGAGCGTTCTCCACGTAGCAGCACAGCAGTTACACATCGTCGGGTCGGTGAGTGCTCCCAGCTCCTTTTTTCGTATTTTTCAAATTGAGGCCCCTTATAGATAGCCTGTCTCAGCGCTTCGCAGAGGTCTACACCCACTCCCAAAATATCTGTGTGGACGAGCCCCTTTTGCTTTTCGAAGGGCGCTTAAGATTTCGCCAATACATCCCTAGTAAGCGTTCTCAATATGGGAAGAAATTTTACAAACTCTGCGAAAGCAGCATGGGCTATACTAGTTCTTTCATGTTCTATGAGGGAAAGGACACTAATTTGGACACCCCCCCGGTTGTCCCCTTGATTTGACTGCCAGTGGTAAAATTGTCTGGGAGCTCATAAGTCCACTGTTGGGCCAAGATTACCACTTATACGTGGATAACTTTTACACGACCATCCCCTTAATTAGAACCCTTTACTGGTTGGACACCCCAGCCTGTGGCACCGGTAGACAAAACCGCAAAGGACTGCCCAAGGAACTGGTGCAAAAGAAATTAAAACGTGGAGTACATGCTCTTAGAAGCGATGAGCTCCTGGCGCTAAAATTTGCAGACACCAAAAACGTTTGTATGCTTACTACAATCCACAATGAGAGTGTAGTGTATTTGTCCAACACAAACATGGCAGGCCCGCAAAATCAAAGCCACTCTGTTGTAAAGAATATAGTAAGCATATGGGTGGCGTCGATAAAACAGACCAAATTCAAACTTACTATGAAGCCACCAGAAAAACCAGGGCCTGGTACAAAAAAGCAGCAATTTACACGATTCAAATGGCCCTTTATAATTCCTATGTCGATTACAAGGCGGCAGTTCCAGGCCCAAAATTGTCTTTACACAATTATTTGCTGCAACTGCTCCCTGCCCTTTTGTTTGGTGATGTACAGGAGGTTCCGGATATGCCTGGCAATGACAATGTTGCACGAATGGTGGGTAAGCATTTCATTGCACAAATTCCACCAACTCCTAATAAAAGATATGCCCAGAGAGCTTGTAAGGTTTGCCGTTCCAGGGGTGTTCGAAAAGATGTGCGATATTTTTGTCCCAAGTGTCCTAGCAAGCCTGCTTTGTGTTTCCAACCATGTTTTGAGGTATACCACACTGTGGTACACTATGAGAGGACTTGAATTGTGTTGTTTTGGTAGGTTAGGGCTCTCTGGGTTTGTTGGTGGTAAAAGGATTTAGTAAATCTGTATTGTAAACTTGGCATGCTCTGTTTTTATGCACATGCTAGCAGTAGGTGTGCTGGCAAAGTGATGCTTTTTTTGTGTTTTTTTGAAGTTGTGATTGTGCAGTGGTTTTTCAAGTTCAAGCCCCTTTTGAGATATAACATTTTACACGCTAGGTGTCTATGCACACGCTAGCAATAACTGGTTAGGTGTCCTGGCAAAATGATGTGTATTTTTTGTATTTTGTGCAGTGTTTTTTCAGGTTCAAGCCCCCCATTGAGAGCTAACATTTCACGCTCTAGGTTTTTATGCACACGCTAGTAATAACCGGTTAGGTGTGCTGGCATAATGATGTGCCTTTTTTTGTATTTTGTGCAGGGTTTTTCAGATTCAAGCCCCCCATTGAGATTTAACATTTTGGCAGGTACCTACTTCGCTCATAACTAGGTTATAGATATTGGTAATAAAAAAAAGTTTGACGAGGCAAAAGTTGGCAGTTTTTTTTCTGTATAGTAGTGATCTTTAATTTATGGTGTAGAATTTGGCACAGGGTGAGCAATTTTTTTGTGCAGTGTAGCAGTAAAAACAATTGTATGTAGCTTTGTTCTTAAGTCTATGCATTCAGCTTTTGTGTTGAGCTATGGTGCTTTAGGCCAGTTGTAGTATTATGGATAGCACTTGTATTGTGCTGGTGCTATAGCAAACTGAGGTGCTGGTTGGTCGAGGGGGTGCACGATAGAACTTGTGGTGCGTGATGAATACATGGGATGATGTGCATCTCTAATGTTCATGCCACAAGTCTTTTTTTTTACTGGCACCTCAAAAGCTCCTCTATCAGCGCATTTATCTATAGTTTTGTTTGTATTTCTGGGCAACATTTGCATTTCTTTTTGTGGATTTAGGCATCTCTGGATTTGTGGGTAGTATATCTTCAGTTTTCTTGTATAGTAAAGGTTTTTGAGCACAGGGTGGCTGAACACTATGGTCTTCCATTTAGATTTGTTTATAGTGTAGGCATTCAAAAAAAATTTCCTGAAAAGTTGTGGTTGGAACAATCAATTTTTTTGTACAAATTGAATATTTAATCAGTGTTTAGGTTAGACAAGTTGCAGTGGCTCTCTGAATAGGAATAGTACTTTGATCACGTGCCATGTCTGCCACCAGTGGGGCACCAGCTTTTTTACAAACTTCTGGTGTGCACTTCTTAGGACACTTGTGTAACACCTATTTGGGCCACTCGGGGTTAATTCACCAGCTAGAGCACTAGAGCACTTCCGCTAAGTGGAAGTGTTCCCTTTATGGTGTCGTGCAACTACATCCCCCCCAGGCTACTGTGCACACAAAAACAACTTGGGCGAAAGGAGGTTCTTAACAATCAGGAACGGTTTATTATTAAGGGCAAATGAGCACAGGTTTCAGTAGTCACGCAGGAGTTGAGGAAAACAGCATATTGAGAGTTCACACAGAACAAGGCAGGCTCACACAGAGAGTACACAGGCAAATGCAGTACAACCTTTCCCTCCTGGAAGTTGTCAGACAAGCAGCTTCTACCCTACAGTCCCTCCTCACTGAGGTCCCTGACTGGAGGCAACACACAGAGCCTCTGGGAAGCTACTCCCTTACTGCAAATCCTTGTTGGAGCTTCAGCTGCTCTTTCTCTCTCACCTCTCTGCCTTTCTCTCCTAGAGAGACTATGACAAGTCTGCCCTAGTGTAACTATTCCTCATTCACGGGGTTACCTGGTCCCCGACTTGGACACATGACTTCTTCTGGGCCTATTGCACTCAGTCCCTCTGAGCACATCCAGCTGGAATCACATCCAGAGGCAAAAGAGGAAGAGGCCACTCCCTGCACACACTATATAGGAGTGAGTCAGAGCAGTGTCATCAAATCTCTCAGCCTATCACTGTAAAGGTTATTTTGTAACAGGGATTCTACCCAATAACCCAAGGAAATGGTGAAAAGATTAACTCTATAGGGCCTGTATCCCTATAGGGCCCTACACTTGCATAATTTATGGGCCAAATTTACTATGGATTCTGTTGGTAAATATATTTGCAAATGTGGTCCAGATTTTGTCATTGGTTTGATTGATTGATTTTCAGTGGGAGACTGTCACTAGCTCTAGTCGGACATAACTTTCATACAATTGATGTCAGGGGCAGAACATCGGCTGATCTGTTCTTTTCTACTTTATTTGATCTGAATGGTTAGTGGCAGGCCCGGACTGGCAATCTGTGGGTTCTGGCAAATGCCAGAGGGGCTGCTGTATGGTTCCATAGAAAGTTACCATATAGTGGGCTGGTAGGAGGCTGTTTGGGCCTCTGTGTATGGCAGGGCCTAATTTGACTCCCAGTCCAGGCCTGGTTAGTGGCAGGTCAGGAGATGGGGAAGTCCGATCGTTCGAGGATTCGAATGATCGGATCTTTGCATCTATGGCCAGTTTTATACTGAAATCTAAACCTACTGTTTTCGACACCTCTTATCTGCTATTTAAGCTGTGCATTTTCCCTTTAAATCGCTAACCCTATGGCTACACATCAGTTTTATTTATATAGTAGTGTTTTCTATAGCAACCAAGACAGTTTAACAGCACAGGGAAACAGCACTTTTTATTTACTTTAAAACACTTTCATTTTTTGTTACTAGTGTGAAAATTAACATTTTAAATGTACTTAATCTCATGGAAACAGGAGACTTTCTAAATGTAACCAGTTATATATAGGGATGTAGCGAACGTCGGAAAAAAAGTTCGCGAACATATTCGCGAACTTGCGCAAAAATGCGAGCGGTTCGCGAACGGTTCGCGAACCCCATAGACTTCAATGGGAAGGCGAACTTTAACATCTAGAAAAGACATTTCTGGCCAGAAAAATGATTTTAAAGTTGTTTAAAGGGTGCAACGACCTGGACAGTGGCATGCCAGAGGGGGATCAAGGGCAAAAATGTATCTGAAAAATCTGCCTGTGTGTGCTTGGAAGAGATAGTGTAGGGGGAGAGCTGTTAGTGATTTCAGGGACAGATGATAGTAAGCTTGCTGGCTAGTAATCTGCTTGATACTGCTCTGTATTGGAGGGACAGAAGTCTGCAGGGATTTGAGGGACATTTTAGCTTAGGTAGCTTTGCTGGCTAGTAATCTACTGTTCTCTTTAAACAACTGCCATACGTTGACCTTGTAGGCATTGTTTGCCCAGTTTTTTTGGACGCAGCCACTGAAGCACAGTTGCCAGAAAAAATATGCCATATAAATGCTGAAAATAGTCATTTTTCGCCATACGTTGACCTTGTAGACATTGTTTGCCCAGTTTTTTTGGACGCAGCCACTGAAGCACAGTTGCCAGAAAAATTATGCCATATAAATGCTGAAAATATAAATTTTTTTGGTTGCAGCCACTGAAGCACAGAGGCCAGAAAAATTATGCCATATAAATGCAGAAAATATGCATTTTTTTGGTCGCAGCCACTGAAGCACAGTTGACAGAAAAATTATGCCATATAAATGCTGAAAATATAAATTTTTTTGGTTGCAGCCACTGAAGCACAGAGGCCAGAAAAATTATGCCATATAAATGCAGAAAATATGCATTTTTTTGGTCGCAGCCACTGAAGCACAGTTGCCAGAAAAAATATGCCATATAAATGCTGAAAATAGTCATTTTTTGCCATATACGTTGAGTCAACGTATGGCAAAAAATGACTATTTTCAGCATTTATATGGCATATTTTTTCTGGCCTCTGTGCTTCAGTGGCTGCGGCCAAAAAAACTGGGCAAACAATGCCTACAAGGTCAACGTCGTTGACCTTGTAGGCATTGTTTGCCCAGTTTTTTTGGCCGCAGCCACTGAAGCACAGAGGCCAGAAAAAATATGCCATATAAATGCTGAAAATAGTCATTTTTTTGGTCGCAGCCACTGAAGCACAGTTGCCAGAAAAATTATGCCATATAAATGCTGAAAATATAAATTTTTTTTGGTTGCAGCCACTGAAGCACAGAGGCCAGAAAAATTATGCCATATAAATGCTGAAAATATAAATTTTTTTGGTTGCAGCCACTGAAGCACAGTTGACAGAAAAATTATGCCATATAAATGCTGAAAATATAATTTTTTTTGGTTGCAGCCACTGAAGCACAGAGGCCAGAAAAATTATGCCATATAAATGCAGAAAATATGCATTTTTTTGGTTGCAGCCACTGAAGCACAGAGGCCAGAAAAATTATGCCATATAAATGCAGAAAATATGCATTTTTTTGGACGCAGCCACTGAAGCACAGAGGCCAGAAAAATTATGCCATATAAATGCAGAAAATATGCATTTTTTTGGTTGCAGCCACTGAAGCACAGTTGCCAGAAAAATATGCCATATAAATGCTGAAAATAGTCATTTTTTGCCATACGTTGACCTTGTAGACATTGTTTGCCCAGTTTTTTTGGTTGCAGCCACTGAAGCACAGAGGCCAGAAAAAATTAAACCAGTAGGGTTTGCACCCTAGTTTGTAACGGTGGCGGAGGGAGGAGGAGGACGCTAAAGGACAGCTGTGTGTGGAGTCATGAGGCTTGAAGAGAAGGACAGCTGCATAGAAGTCAGAACAAGTCTTCCGGCGTGCAGTAACCCTCCGAGATCCACCCCTCATTCATTTTAATAAAGGTCAGGTAATCGACACTTTTGTGACCTAGGCGAGTTCTCTTCTCAGTTACAATCCCTCCTACTGCACTGAAGGTCCTTTCTGAGAGCACACTTGAGGCTGGGCAAGACAAGAGGTTCATGGCAAATTGTGACAGCTCTGGCCACAGATCAAGCCTGCGCACCCAGTAGTCCAGGGGTTCATCGCTCCTCAGAGTGTCGATATCTGCAGTTAATGCCAGGTAGTCCGCTACCTGCCGGTCGAGGCGTTCTTTGAGGGTGGATCCAGAAGGGTTGTGGCGCTGCCTTGGACAGAAAAACATTTGCATGTCTGACGTTACAGACTGGCCAAAGGGCTTTGTCCTTGCAGGTGTGCTCGTGGCAGGATTACTGGCACCTCTGCCCCTGGAATGTTGATGAGTTCCTGAAGTGACATCACCCTTAAAAGCATTGTACAACATGTTTTGCAGGCTGGTTTGTAAATGCCGCATCTTTTCGGACTTGTGGTATGTTGGTAACATTTCTGACACTTTATGCTTGTACCGAGGGTCTAGTAGCGTTGCGACCCAGTACAGGTCCTTCTCCTTAAGCCTCTTGATACGGGGGTCCTTCAACAGGCATGACAGCATGAAAGACCCCATTCTCACAAGGTTGGATGCAGAGCTATCCATCTCCGCTTCCTCATTATCAAGGACTGCATCATCCACGGTCTCCTCCCCCCAGCCACGTACAAGACCAGGGGTCCCCAAAAGGTCACCACTAGCCCCCTGGGAAGCCTGCTCCTGTTGGTCCTCCTCCTCCTCCTCCACAAAGCCACCTTCCTCCTCTGACTCCACTTCTGGCACCTCTCCCTGCGTTGCAGCAGGTGCCTGGGTTCGTTCTGGTGATTCCGACCAGAAATCGTGCGCTTCCAGCTCCTCGTCACGCTGGTCTACAGCCTCATCTGTCACTCGTCGCACGGCACGCTCCAGGAATAAAGCGAAGGGTATTAGGTCGCTGATGGTGCCTTCGGTGCGACTGACCATATTTGTCACCTCTTCAAAAGGTCGCATGAGCCTGCAGGCATCGCGCATAAGCACCCAGTAACGGGGAAAAAAATCCCCAGCTGTGCAGATCCAGTCCTACCACCCAGTTCAAAAAGGTACTCGTTGACGGCCCTTTGTTGTTGCAGCAGACGTTCCAACATAAGGAGCGTTGAATTCCAGCGAGTCTGGCTGTCAGAAATCAAAGCCTGACTGGCATGTTGTAGCGCTGCTGAATGTCAGCAAGGCGTGCCATGGCTGTGTAGGAACGTCTGAAATGGGCCGACACCTTTCTGGACTGGGTGAGAACGTCCTGGAATCCTGGGTACTTGGAGACAAAACGTTGGACTATTAAATTTAACACATGTGCCATGCAGGGCACATGTGTTAAATTGCCTAGTCTCAACGCTGCCAACAGATTGCTTCCATTGTCACACACCACTTTTCCGATCTGCAGTTGGTGTGGGGTCAGCCACCGATCGGCCTGTGACTGCAGAGATGACAGGAGTACAGATCCGGTATGGTTTTTGCTTTCCAGGCACGTCATCCCCAAGACAGCGTGACAACGGCGTACCTGGCACGTCGAATAGCCTAGGGGGAGCTGGGGGTGCACAGGTGTGGAGGAGGAGAAGGAGGACCCAGCAGCAGAGTAAGAAGAAGAAGAAGACGAGGTAGAGAGCGATGGAGGAGTAGAGGTGGTGGCAGAACCGCGTGCAATCCGTGGCGGTGACACCAACTCCACTGTTGTTGTTGAGCTACCCATTCCCTGCTTCCCAGCCATTACCAAGTTCACCCAGTGGGCAGTGTAGGTGACATACCTGCCCTGACCATGCTTGGAGGACCATGCGTCAGTAGTCATATGGACCTTTGGCCCAACACTAAGTGACAGAGATGCGGTAACTTGGCTCTGCACATGTTGGTACAGGTGTGGTATTCCCTTTTTAGAAAAAAAATTGCGGCTGGGTACCTTCCACTGCGGTGTCCCAATTGCTACAAATTTGCGGAAGGCCTCAGAGTCCACCAGCTGGTATGGTAAAAGCTGGCGGGCTAAGAGTGCAGACAAGCCAGCTGTCAGACGCCGGGCAAGGGGGTGACAGTCAGACATTGGCTTCTTACGCTCAAACATGGCCTTCACAGAAACTTGGCTGGTGGCAGATGACTGGGAATGGGAACAGGTGGTCAAGGTGGAAGGCGGAGTGGAGGGTGGTTCAGACGGGTCAAGGAGAGCAGAGGTAGAGCAGTAAGATGCTGGACCAGAAGGAGTGTGGCTTTTAGTTTGCCTGTTGCCTTTGAGGTGTTGCTCCCAAAGTGCTTTGTGCTTGCCGCTCATGTGCCTTCGCATAGAAGTTGTACCTATGTGGCTGTTGGGCTTACCAAGGCTCAGTTTCTGACTGCACTCATTGCAAATTACAATGCTTTTGTCAGAGGCACACACATTAAAAAAATCCCACACTGCTGACTTTTTGGAAGTGTGCGATCTGGCGGTAACAGTAGAAGTTGGCGGAGTTGGCGGGTATTGGCGGCAATGGCGGGTGCGTTGGCCGGCTGAACACAGGTGCCGATACATGTTGTTGCCCTACTGATCCCTGCGGGCTGTCCTCCCTGCTTCTTCTAAGTCTTATTCTCCTACTGCCTCTCTGACTCTCCGTCTCTCCATCTGAACTACCCTCCTCTTGCTCTCTTCTACTAGGCACCCACAAAACATCAATCTCCTCATCATCATTCTCCTCAGATGCATCAATTTCTTCTGACACATCACAGAAGGAAGCAGCAGCGGGGACCTCCTCCTCATCACTCATTATGTCCATCTCTATCGTGTTCTCTGCCAGAATTAAATCTGGTGTAAGGTCCTCATCTCCTTCATCTTCTTCTGGCAATAATGGTTGCGCATTACTCAGTTCAAGAAACTCATTGGAAAATAACTCCTCTGACCCCAGTGAAGAAGGGGCACCGGTGGTGGAGGAAGTGTTACGTGGGGTGGCCATAGCAGTGGAGGATGAGGAGGATGTTGTGGTAAAGTTAGAAACGGTAGAGGATGGGGTGTGCTGTGTAAGCCAGTCAACTACCTCTTCAGCATTTTGGGAGTTCAGGGTCATTGGCTTTTTAAAACTGGGCAATTTGCTAGGGCCACAGGATTGCATAGCAGCACGGCCCCTAGCACGGCCTCTGCGTGGCGGCCTGCCTTTGCCTGGCATTATTTTTAAAAAAACAACAACAACAACAAAACTCAGTTGGTTTTTCTGGAAACGATAATACACACAGCTAGATGGCGGGTTGAAGAAAACACTGTGCAAATAATGCCTACAAGGTCAACGTATACACTACTACAGCGGTGGATACGGATTACGTAAAATATATGAATGCTGCTTGAAAAAAAGTAACTCAAGTGGTTTTTCTAGAGACGATAATATTATCAATATTTAGACAAAATGTGAACAAGCTCACACAGCTCGATGGCGGGTTGAAGAAAACAGTGTGCAAATAATGCCTACAAGGTCAACGTATACACTACTACAGCGGTGGATACGGATTACGTAAAATATATGAATGCTGCTTGAAAAAAAGTAACTCAAGTGGTTTTTCTAGAGACGATAATATTATCAATATTTAGACAAAATGTGAACAAGCTCACACAGCTCGATGGCGGGTTGAAGAAAACAGTGTGCAAATAATGCCTACAAGGTCAACGTATACACTACTACAGCGGTGGATACGGATTACGTAAAATATATGAATGCTGCTTGAAAAAAAGTAACTCAAGTGGTTTTTCTAGAGACGATAATATTATCAATATTTAGACAAATGTGAACAAGCTCACACAGCTCGATGGCGGGTTGAAGAAAACAGTGTGCAAATAATGCCTACAAGGTCAACGTATACACTACTACAGCGGTGGATACGGATTACGTAAAATATATGAATGCTGCTTGAAAAAAGTAACTCAAGTGGTTTTTCTAGAGACGATAATATTATCAATATTTAGACAAAATGTGAACAAGCTCACACAGCTCGATGGCGGGTTGAAGAAAACAGTGTGCAAATAATGCCTACAAGGCCAACGTATACACTACTACAGCGGTGGATACGGATTACGTAAAATATATGAATGCTGCTTGAAAAAAAGTAACTCAAGTGGTTTTTCTAGAGACGATAATATTATCAATATTTAGACAAAATGTGAACAAGCTCACACAGCTCGATGGCGGGTTGAAGAAAACAGTGTGCAAATAATGCCTACAAGGCCAACGTATACACTACTACAGCGGTGGATACGGATTACGTAAAATATATGAATGCTGCTTGAAAAAAGTGACTCCGGTGTTTTTTCTGGAGACGGTAATATTATGGATATTTAGACAGAATGTGAACAAGGTCACACAGCTCGATGGCGGGTTGAAGAAAACAGTGTGCAAATAATGCCTACAAGGCCAACGTATACACTACTACAGCGGTGGATACGGATTACGTAAAATATATGAATGCTGCTTGAAAAAAGTGACTCCGGTGTTTTTTCTGGAGACGGTAATATTATGGATATTTAGACAGAATGTGAACAAGGTCACACAGCTCGATGGCGGGTTGAAGAAAACAGTGTGCAAATAATGCCTACAAGGCCAACGTATACACTACTACAGCGGTGGATACGGATTACGTAAAAATATGAATGCTGCTTGAAAAAAGTGACTCCGGTGTTTTTTCTGGAGACGGTAATATTATGGATATTTAGACAGAATGTGAACAAGGTCACACAGCTCGATGGCGGGTTGAAGAAAACAGTGTGCAAATAATGCCTACAAGGCCAACGTATACACTACTACAGCGGTGGATACGGATTACGTAAAATATATTATGGCTGCCTTGAAAAAAGTGACTCCGGTGTTTTTTCTGGAGACGGTAATATTATGGATATTTAGACAGAATGTGAACAAGGTCACACAGCTCGATGGCGGGTTGAAGAAAACAGTGTGCAAATAATGCCTACAAGGCCAACGTATACACTACTACAGCGGTGGATACGGATTACGTAAAATATATTATGGCTGCTTGAAAAAGTGACTCCGGTGTTTTTTCTGGAGACCGGTATATTATGGATATTTAGACAGAATGTGAACAAGGTCACACAGCTCGATGGCGGGTTGAAGAAAACAGTGTGGCAAATAATGCCTACAGGGCAAATAATGCCTAAAAGGTCAACTTATACACTACTACAGCGGTAGTAAAATAAAAAAAAGTAAAATAAAAAAAAATGAATATTAAAAAAAAAAATTAAAGTTGGTGCTGCTGAACTACTAGGAGCAGCAGATTAGCACACCAGTCCCACTCCCCAACACTGCTAGACTAATAGCACTGGGCTCTTATAGTAGTAGTAGTAGTAGTAGTAGTAAAACAACAAAAAAAATAAATAAAAGCAGTCCTTACAAGGACTACTGTTATTGCAGCAGTCAGCAGATGAGATCAGAAGCAGGACAGCTGCCCACTGCAGCTACATACAGAGCACTGCAGTAGAAGGTAGATTACTAGCCAGCAAAGCTACCTAAGCTTAAATGTCCCTCAAACCCCTGCAGACTTCTGTCCCTCCAATAACAGAGCAGTATCAAAACGATTACTAGCCAGCAAACTTTCAACTGTCCCTGAAATCACTAACAGGCAGCAGCTCTCTCCCTACACTATCTCTTCAGCACACACAGGCAGAGTGAAAAAACGCTGCAGGGCTTCGGTTTTTATAGGGAAGGGGGTGGTCCAGGGGAGAGCTTCCTGATTGGCTGCCATGTACCTGCTGGTCTGGGGTGAGAGGGCAAAAAAAAAGCGCCAACAATGGCGAACCCAAAATGGCGAACGTCGCGCGACGTTCGCGAACTTCCGGCGAGCGCGAACACCCGATGTTCACGCGAACAAGTTCGCCGGCGAACAGTTCGCGACATCTCTAGTTATATATTCTATCCCTTTTCTGAAATAATCCAGTGGAAGCCAATCAGAATTCTGTCAGAATGAAAATACTTACATTCATACTGGTGGCCTACTGCTGGTAGTTATGGGTTAATCACATTATTCCATTAAAGGGTAACCTGATGTCAATCAGAGCATTAGAAAATCTACAGGGCTATTGCTAGGTTTTTGTAAGAAAGTTGGTATTTGATCTTGCTTTTACTTTTGTTCTCACTGGAATTATATTTATATAACCCCAAAGTGATGTGCAGCCATTGTACGAAGAACACCATCACCAGCTGAAATGCTGTGTGTGCTTTGAGGAAGCAGTTGATCCAAAAACTAATACCTGTGGACATACCTTCTGTAGCACCTGCCACTCACAACACTGGCGTGGCCACAAGACATCTATATTCATCTGTCCAATCTGCCTGATGCAAGGGTCTTATACAAATACTGTAAGTGAGCTTACATGTAGAATGAAAACTTAAAGTGATACCATAAAACAAGCTTTTAGTTATGTTGTGTTTATTTAGCCTTTTCTTCTGAGGCTTCTCTTCTTTTCTTCTTCTCCGGTTTGCTCTTCAGCCGATAACACTCTTGCTAATAGAGAATCTCAGAAACTAACTAATCAGCAAAGCACAGCTTAAATGGAAGTGATCTTGAAAAATTATTTATTGGAAAAAATTGGAAAGGTTCTTAATGACCAGAGCTGTTCTTAGAGAGTTGTCCGAAGTTAAACATCCCCTTTAAAATGAACAAACTGAAGTTTTGGCTAGAGGGGAAAAAGAATAATGTAACATTGATTTAATGATAGTTGTAGTCAAAAGCAACTGTACAGAGGGCACCAAGGGACAGATTAATTCATTTTTTAGATGGTGATTTGTAGTGTATAGCTACCTTTTTTTTTACCTCTTGATATATAGAGAAAGAGTGTTTCATATTTAATTGCCATAACTGAGTTCCACAAATAAGGCAAATGGTAGGCTATCATCAAAATATACAGTTTGCATTTGTGCCTAAGAGCAATGTTATAAAAATGAATGACTGTTATGATCACTATTCTTTATTTATACATTGTGCAGTTTATAGATTATACATCATTCAGATTAGTCCCTGCCCCAGTGGGTTTACAATCTAAGATCTCACTCACACAAACTATGGTCAGTTTTATCAGAAACCAGTTAACCTGCTTGTATGCTGTGGAAAGGGAGTACCAGATGGCAAGCACAAGGAGAACTTATCATAAAGGCTCAATATGGTGCTAAGTGCACACGCAGATTGCCTTTTTTTAGGGCGAAAACATTACCTTTTGTGTAAAATATATGAAGAGTTCATACAGTCTTCATATCTTCAATAGAATTCGTAAATAAGGGCGCCCTCATATTACTTATTACTGCAGGATTCAGTGTGTATAAGGTTATGTGTAATAAATCCTGCAACTTCCATTGGGTATGTTTCAATTCACACAAGTCAGGCAGTGATTATTAGAAATTATTAGGAGATTTTATATTGTGATGAGAACTTATCCAACACTTTCACTATTAAGGCTGCTGGCAGGTTACTGGGAACTCTAATTCAGGTATAGCCTGAGAGCCACACTTTGGATGTGCCTCATGTATCTGTGGCAAGCATCTAACAATCTAACCATATTTTATTTCATTACCGGGCCCCTTTGCTGCTGGGGGTCCAAGCTAAATACCCCCTGTGTCCTATTCTAAAACTGACCTTGAAATATGGCACCGCATTATATTATTGTTTCTCCTCCAGGACTGTTCATTTCCCTTGCCATGTATATGGGAGTCACCGCTGCTCTTTGCAGATCATGCTGGTAATATCAAGTTAAACATGGCTGTGGTGGAGAACTATTTCATGAGTGAGACCATCAGAGATATTCCAGTCTATCTGCTGTGTGTGGTTGGGGAAAAGCGCACAGGCAAATCTTTCCTGATGAACTACATCATACGTGCCCTACGAAACCAGGTGAGACAGGTTAAAGGGGTTGTTCACCTTTGAGTTAACTTGTGATATTCTGAGACAATTTTCAATTGGTTTTCATTTTTTATTATTTGTGTTTTTTTAGTTGTTTAGTTTTTTTATTCAGCTGCTCTCCAGTTTACAATTTCAGCAATCTGGTTGCTAGGGTCCAAATCACCCTAGCAACCATGCACTGGTTTGAATAAGAGACTGGAATATGAATGGGAGAGGCCTGAATATTAAGATGAGTAATAAAACGTAGCAATAACAATACATTTGTAGCCTTACAGACCATTTGTTTTTTAAGTGGGGTCAGTGACCCCCATTTGAAAGCTGGAATGTGTCAGAAGTAGAAGGCAAATAATTAAAAAAAACATAAAAAATAAATAATGAAGACCAATTGAAAAGTTGCTTAGAATTGGCCATTCTATAACATACTAAAAGTTATCATTTATATGATCCTGCAGAGTTGCTGGCATCCTCAAATTTATAACTGAGCCTAGAGGGCACTGAAAATCAGTGAGGTAATCCTGTGTCAGGTGATGAAGATTCTGTGGTGCTTTTTTATACAATCAGTACACACATCTGGATGGTTGCTAATCCAATCCAATTTATTTAACAGTATACACCAACATTTTATCAATGGTTTGAGTATGCTGGGAGCGATGTATTGTATGTTTAACCCTTTCTCTGCCAGCCGATTTGTCCTAAATGTGAACAGTGCGACAGTTTTTAGACGTTTTGTACTTTCACTTTAAGGGCCTTTCCTGGGGGGGGGTCTTTTAGGTTACCCAGGAACACAATATTATTTCTTTTCAAAATATGTTAGAATTTTGGTGTAATTCCACTTCAGTAAAAAGATATAGGCTTCTTAGTGTCTAATAAAATGAAAAAAATCATGTTTCACGAAGAACAATCACATATATCAGAAACATCATTTATTTTATGTACGAGAACACAGCAGATTTGGAAAGGTCTATGTCTCCTGAACACTCCAATACCAAATATATATAGTTTTATGGAGATTTCTCACTTGTAGAAATCAAAATCTCTAAGTAGTAAACTACCAAATTTCCAAAGCACCGCGCCACAAAATGACATACGTCTGATTTCAAGGCCAAACATTCCACATAGAGTAGGTTTACCCTAGAAAACGACGCATTATCAAAAAGAGCAGATCAAAAATGGATAAATATCTCTGTATGCCAAACTACCAAGTTGCAATTCTTTCCTAAAGTTATAATTTTTTATAGAAATTGGTGAATTTTTTTGAAAAATGACCTTAACCCTTTGCCTGCCAAGCACTTACAGCATACGTGCTGGCAAGGGCTATAACTGCCAAGCACTGACAATGTAAGAAATCAGCGATTCTCTGTGCATCGGCGACTTTAGCCTCTGCAGGGAGTTGGCAGCATTAACAGCCCCCTGGGCAATGAGACTGGGGTGCTGTCATGTCGGTCCTGTGACAGGATTGCCGCAGGGCCAACCTAAAGAAGCAGATGCAGCAGATTGCGCATCTGCTGCTCTGCCTGTCTGCCTTGTTGTTCTGGCCACCCCCATGACTTCATGTTGCGTGAGACTCTGCAGACAGCTGCTACAGGAACCCTCCAGCGACCAGATCATCCCTGCTGCTCCAGCAACGGTAAGTACCCTTTACTTACACACTTATACACTTACATACATTATATACACTTACACTCTCATTTTGGTAATATTTGTATCACAGTGGGGAAAAAAGATACTGCAGGATCTCGCATTTATCACACACAATATTTTACATACAAAGAAAAATCAACCTAAATATGGATGTCAGAGGTCTGCTGAATAATGATGCCCAATATGCATAGATTTACAAAAGTATGTGTGGTATGTACGGACCCCAAATGAAAAACGTGCATATGAATTTTCACGCAAGACAACTCTTAAAACAGAACCCCGTCTGTGTGTTATGTGCCATAAGACCCCCAAACTGTAAAGACCCCCATAAAACCATATATTTTTGAAAAACACATATTCTGATGGATCAAACAAAGTAAAATACATCTTTCTATACCAAAGCACGAAACAGCAAAACTATACTAATGATAAAATTGCAATAAAACCACAAAAATTGTGTAAATCAATGAAATAAAATAAGTGAACAGACAGTGTAATTAGTGGCCAGGTTATTTAATAGTCACGCTGCCAAAATAAACCGTTTTTAGGGGTAAAAAAATAAAAAATTTGTAAAAGTAAAAAAACTAAAAACCCCTTTGTGAGTTTTTTGTGTAAACGTGTGTATACTTATAAAAGTTGTGTGACAGTGTGTAAGTGTGTATATAAGTATATATATGTGTGCAAAATACAAAATGCAAACAAAGGTCTTTACTAAAAGGAGTGTGTAAGAGTGTATAAATGTATGTGTAAGTGTGCAAATAAGGGGCACTTACTGTTCCTGGGGCAGGAGGACCAATCCCATCGCTGGAGGGTTCCTGGACCAGCTGCCTGCAGATCGTCGCACAGCAGGTAGTTGGTGGACGGGGCCAGGAGCACAAGGAAGAAGGTCAGCCATGCGACAATACTGTCTCAGGACAGACATGACAGCCCCCCAGCCTCATTGCTGTCAATGCTGCCAAGTCTCTGCCAAGGATGTACTCTGCCTCGGCGGCTTTAGCCGCCTCTGCAAATCCCGTACGTGCTTCACAGGCAAAGGGTTAAAGCAGTGGCGTAACTAGACCTCTAAGTGCCCTGGTACGTAAATTTACAACTGGGCCCCCCTATGCAACACTGACCCCCCCCCCCCGTGCATTGGACTGAAACACAGTCTCCCATAGACTTCATTATAATCAAATAATTCAACTTTTTAAAAATGATTTCCTTTTTCTGTGTAATAATAAAACAGTACTTTGTGCTTGATCCAAACTAAGATATAATTAATCCTTATTGGAAGCAAAACCAGCCTATTATATTTATTTAATGTTTATATGATTTTCTAGTAGACTTGAAGACCCAAATTACGGAAAGATCCATTATCTGGAAACCCCCAGGTCCTGAGCATTCTGGATAACAGGTCCCATTCCTGTACTCAAAGGATAAAGCACAGGAGTCTGAAATACATTTTTTACTGTGTTAATGACAAGGGTTAATCAGTGCAGCAATAAAGGGGTCGTTCACCTTCACATTAACTTTAATATGGTGCAGAGAGGGATTTTCTGAGAAACTTTGCAATTGTTTTTTTAATTTTTTTTTCATTTGCAGTTTGTGTTATTTAGCTTTTTATTCAGAAGCTCAACAGTTTGCAATTTCAGCAGTCTGGCTGCTAGTGACCAAATTACCCTAACTACTATGAATTGATTTGAATGAAAGATTGAAATATGAATTGCAGAGAGCCTGATTTTAAAAAAAAAAAAGGTACCAATAACAATAAATGTATAGCCTTACCAGACATTATTGTTTAGATGGGGTCAGTGACCCCCATTTGAAACTGGAAAGACTCGGAAGAAGAGAAATAAATAAACATTAAAAGAAAAAAATGAAGACCAATTGAAAAGTTGGTTAGAATTTACCATTCTACAAAATACTAAAAGTTAACCTGAAGGTGAACCACCCCTTTAATGTTAGTGATGATTGGGAAGGTGCTGTCAGGGTACATAAAGCTCAGCAATGTGGGTTACTACACGCAGGGCCGGAACTAGGGGTAGGCAGAGTAGGCACATAGCTTGGGGGGCGCCAGGCATGTACCTTCCACTACTGCACAAGAATCCAGTTTTGGCATTAGCGAGAGTTAGCAAACCCAGAAGCCTCAAGCGATCCGCTGAGCTCACTGACATCACTGGTAAACGCTCATTCTAACTTTTTGGTCAAACCCTGGCTCTAGGTTATAGCAAAGCGCGTGCACACTGAATGCCTTTAGGATTAGCTAGAATACGCCTGCCTACAAGATAAGGCAAGCTACAAGACGCCTGCACACAGAACATATTCAATGCACTTGCGCGTCGTTTGGACTTACCACAGTTTGGAACTCCATACCCTGCGATCCTCCTGGTCTATTTCGCATGCGCTGTGCTTATGTTTGCGCTCCACAGGCGGTGACGTTGTCGTGTGGAAGTGTCAGGCCTTTTCCGGGAGACGCCCCCCCTTACCACCTGAAGCCTTATTGGAGAGTCTGAGGCCGTGGCATGTCGCGGAGCTTTCATAACCAGCAGCAGCAGGGTGAGGGGAAGTCAGGTTAGTTAGAGGCAGCGATGTTTGGGGAGAGTTGTCCTAGTTGCAGTTCGTAGTTTGAGAAGAAATTTCTGTCAGAGTTGAGTTTCCTGTGGGTGACGTCACTGCCAGTGACGTCACGTGCAGCGCGCCGCTGGAGGAGCGCGTATAACCCAGCGATCTACAACAACTTTACTTCTCTGCTGGGTTGCGGGCCCCATCGGGGATGCAGGGGCAAGGACCCTGGTGCCGCTGCACCTTCTGCACCCCCGGTAGTTCCGCCACTGGGTTAAAGCAATATTGCAACAAATTTGCTCAGCTCTCCAGTGCCAATAGTTAGGGTGGCCATCAGTTATCACAGAGCCCCATAGTAGTACGTTGCAGGTCGTGTCGGACTGGCCCTGGCGGGACACCGGGAAAAAACCCGGTGGGCCCCGACCCTCATGGGCCCCCGCTGGGCCAGTCCCCTTCTCCCAATATTGGGATTGCCTAAGAAAAAATGTGTTTTTTTTTGGCGCCGCGCCAAGTGGTGCCGGTTGTGCATGGGCGCCAAGAGGCTCACCACGTCACAATAGGTGAGCGGGGTGGAGGGGGGCCCGGTGGGCCCTGGCCCCCCCAGTCAGACCTTGGTTGCAGGGACCTCCCGACAGAGATTATGAGGCCAATGGTCAAGGAAGCTCCCTCATTAAGTGGGGCAGAGCCTCATGAAAGGCTTTGGAATCCAAGAGCAGTCGGCGTAATTTCTCCTGATACGTTTATTGCTTGTACTTTTGTATTGTAAGAGATGTGGTTACAAAGAACATGATTTTGTGTGTATTTCGCCAGTATTTGGCTGGTGAATAGTAAACTCCATGAAAAATGTGTATTTCTGCAGCAAGTAAGGCTGTGTGTTTGTTTTACTGGCTTTGGGAAAAGCTGGATAATGGGTGCTTGGAGTGAATGGAGGAGAGCAGGGTGGATCTTCCATTCTATGCTTCATTCGTTGTCCTATGTGAAGTTAGTATGCTAAATTGGTTGACTCTGTTTCTAATAAAAGCCAGCCAAGCTGAATTTAAAAAGTGAAAGGTGGTGTCAGACTCCATTTCTGTGCTACAAACTGTGCCTTGGCATATGGTCTTAGTTATCTGAATGTCACACTATATTTACAGATCATTAAAATGTTTAATGCACAATTGTATACCTGTATATTGATTTGGTAACAGGTTTTGAGATCTTGTTATTATACCATTGGTGATACACTATGAGAGTTTACTCTTGTGTGCGCTTTTTTTTTTTAAAAGCATTTTCTTATAATAAAATGCTTTTATTTGCTGCAGGCAGAGGGGACAGAATTCAGTCTTGGGAAAGAAAATGAAACCCTAAAAGGCTTTGAATTGAAATCTGGAGTTTCCGGTACCACAAAGGGTGTATGGATTTGGAGGGAGCCTTTTATTGTGGAAAGAGATGGAAAGAAGGTACGAGTTTGGCCATAACTCACTAAATACTGTATGTGCCAAGAAATAAGCAAAATCCCTTGATAATTTAAATCTGTAATAGTGAGTGGAAATAACATTCTGCATTACCTTAGGCCCATACAAAAAAGGCACATTCCCTTGCACCCTGTTTCACAAATGGGATTTTTTAGTTACAAAATTATGATCATAAAATTGATAAGCCACAATACCACATCAAGGTAAACCCTATATGGTGGTCCTAACTATATTTACCTCTGGTCAAGTTTTTTCTGATTTGGTACCTCCCTGCAAAACTGCATGTCATGGGGTCAGTGTCTCCAGACCAAGGCGTCTGCTTAAATGGGCTTGATTCTCCCTCATGCCAGTAGCATTTTAAAAGGGGAGAGGTTTGCCATTACCAAAGCATTGACTTTTTTTTTTTTACACAGGCTTTTTCCTTCCTCCCCGCTTAAGGCTTGGCATGCTCCCACAACTGCCCCCCACCCCCGTTTTTTTTTTTTTTTTTTACCTTAGACCCATTCTGTCTGCACATGGAATACCTTTAGATGGGTAGGAATATGCCATTATTTTTTAAAATACTCTGTTAAACCACCATACTAAAAATCCTAGGCAGAAATAGGGGGGAGTCAGTGCTGTATTTCACACCTCTGGGACCCCAATAACAAAAATTTCCCATACCCCGTCTGCCCTATGCCTGCACCATTTACCCCATGACTGTCCTTACTGGGACCCCTGCAGCCTCAGTGTCTGTTCCCCCTAGAGTTCTGCAAATGGACAGAGACTTTTAAAGGGCCAATCATTGTAGTGACTACTGTGCTGAATTCACACCTCCACAGGTACAACTGCTTATTGTTTCACGCACACCAGGGCATAAAAACATCCCATCAAACAATATTTAGTTTTGAAGGAGACTCCAGTTCACAGCACAAATTGCACAAATAACAGTAGCTTCTCTATCATGTCTCAAACTTCTTCCTTTCCGCCCACTATGGGATCACCATGTTGCACCATGTCTCAGCAACCCCACATGCTTCAATAATGCCCCCTTGCTATTCCAAAGCAGACATTGCCTCCAGGTGGATTCCGGCTCAAGGCCTCTTAAACCTGACTATTCCTATCCCTCAACTGTCACTCCGTTCCCTCACTATTGGAGTATCCAACTGGAAGACTACTTGCTCTCTCCTGCTCATTGGAGCAATTAGTGGTCAGTTATAAATTCCTATTCTGCCTTGGACACCTAGTGCCCACTATACATCTCCCTGTTGCCCCTTTTATACCTTTCCCTTCCCATGTGGCCTGTGGAATGCATTACACTTGGTATTAATTCTAGTAGTACCTAGTATTACCAATTTCCTATTTAACACTCTTTCATACAGCCTCAACCACCCCCACAATCAGACCTGATCAACTTGTCTACCCCCTTACAAGCAATGTTTCCATCATACTAAATTTTAGTATGTTATTTTCATATACTGTAGACTGCCCCTTGTATGTTGTCTGCAGTCTATATGAACTGCGGTTCCCATGTGATGTGATTTTCAAACCAGCCAAAATAGATATTGGGCATGATCTTTGATATGGGACTAATGTATTAACACTGCTTTACTCCTAGATGGCATTGTTTCTCCTGGACTCTGAGGAATTAATGGACATTGAGAAAGACAGAAATACTAGTATCAAGTTGTTTTCATCAGCCATGCTACTCAGTACCCATGTTGTAAGTACTGAAGTGTAAGATGTGTGTTCTACCAAACTTAAACCTGAAAGGCTAGCTACACGTAAACCAGACATTTCGGGTATATGATGCAGGGCAAAAAAACACCCTAAGCAGTTCCTTATGACAGGAATAGAGGAACAGGGTCATTGGTTAGTCCATTCTAACACAATACCCAATGAATTACTTGCAAGATAAGGGAGTATTACAAATCTTCATGCAAATCAGAGAGTTAAGCTGCCCATACAGTATAAGGTCTAAACGAGCAGATCTTTGCCCTATATTCTGGGCCAAATTATACTGATCTGGTTGGCCCCTGAACTAATGATCAGGTCATAATGGGCATCTATGCAGCACTACTGGAGAATACACTGGATTAATCAGTGTTGGACTGGGCCACTGTGACATCATGTCTAGGTTAGACACTGGATGCTGGGAAAAGGGCCCTTCTATGGCAGTCCTGTTTGGACTTGGATGCCCCAGTCTGACCCTGGTATTAATGCACCAATGCGGTTCCCATATGACATGATTTTCAGACCAGGCAAGTTGATATTGGGCAGATTTTCAACCAGTTATGGAGGCCAAAAGTGCAAGTGTGATGATGTAAGTGGAATGCAAATGCGGGAAAATATAAAAAGCAGAGCTTACCCATCCAGCGTTGCCGAAGCTCGTCTCTCCTCCAGCGGCATCCCGCAAGAACTATACAGGTACGCAACTCCCATGACAACACAACATAAAATTAGTTCAGTGCATGGGCACTCAGCCGGAGAAATTTCAGAGACGGAAAATCTTCATCCAAAAATGGCTTTATTGTAGCAAACAATGGGATACAGTGGCAATGTTCGTGTAGATCAACCTATGCATTTCGTGCCCACAACCAACGGCACTTCTTCAGAGCTAAACTAGTAACACGTGGTAAACCCCTTACATAGGGGGCATATTTATCGAGGATTGAATTTCGAAGTTTAAAAACTTCGAAATTCGACCATTGAATTTGAGTACTTTGATAGCTAAAGTATTTTTTCCAGCGAAAATGGCTGTATTCAATCGAAGTAAAAGCGTACGATCGAACGATTTAATCCTTTCGAATCGAACGATTTTCGAGTGGTCGAATTTTCAAAGTTTTTCTTTAAAAAACTTCGACTTCGACACTTCGCCACCTTAAACCAGCCGAATTGCTGTTTAGCCTATGGGGGACCTCCTAGAACCTAAGTTTTTGTTTGTAAAATCCTTCGAATCATTCGATTCGAAGGATTAAATCGTTCGATCGTACGCTTTTACTTAGATCGAATGCGGCCGTTTTCGCTGGAAAAAATACTTTGACTATCGAAGTACTCAAATTCAATGGTCGAATTTCTTAGAAATTCGATCCTTGATAAATATGCCCCTATAGTGTCATCTTAAAAGTATACTAACTCTATCCCAATAGTCTATATATACATACCTCTGATTAAAATGTATGAATCGTAAAACCTCTATAAATAACCCAAAAATGGTCCAGTCATAAATTCCATACCATTCAGTGAAAACATGTATAAATATTATAATGAATACACAAAATATATGTGAAACACATGTAAATATGTGAATATATGTGAAAAGCATATAAATATGTACATAAGTAAATAAGTGAGACACCCCGTAAATATGTACATGTGGGGAAAACTATAAAAAAATATATCTTGTAACGCATAAAAAATAACGTATCTACTTCATATGAGAAGGATACAAAAGTAAACAAAAAGGATCAAATAATATATAATGAAACATCCATTCTTTGTAAGTATTCGTTCACCATAGAATCACGTCCATCTATATAAATAACTGACCATTTGTATATATACATATAATACACAAAAGCTATGAATATCTTGTAAATGATATAAACGGTGAGTTCTGATGTCATCAGTTATAAATGGTGAGTTCTGATGTCATTTCTGTCACATGACTCACTGAAACTTGTGTATTATAATAAATAAAGTACCCCCAGTTGCAAAATATGAGGATATTAGAAGTTACCTCGGAGTTCCATGATCTGTAGAAAAACACTCGGCCTTCGGCCTCGTACTTTTATATGGTCATGAAACTCCTCGGTAACTTATAATATCCTTATATTTTACAAGAGGGGCTACTTTATTCACTCTAGTCCTTAATATCTAGTTCACAATTAATCTATTATATAATATACTGTTTGATGGAATGGTTCTAACTAATAAATAATCTTGTCTCTCCCCACTCTAAATAAAAAAAACTACAAAACTCCACATATCTACACCCAAATACACCTACATTAATCTCCAGAATTTTTAATAAAAGAAGGTATAAATGAATTCATGAATAATAATAATAACACTGGCTATTAACTTTCAACTGGATCAACCTTATCATAATATCAATAACTTATATCGCAT
The DNA here is from genome assembly GCF_017654675.1 of Xenopus laevis. Lineage (NCBI taxonomy): Eukaryota > Metazoa > Chordata > Amphibia > Anura > Pipidae > Xenopus > Xenopus laevis. The sequence continues at coordinate 140,049,586 of NC_054375.1, forward strand.
AATTTCCATGCCAGTCTATGAATGTTTTCACTTCACATTCCTTATTCAAACCCAATGGTTTGACTGTATTTAGAGTAAACATTCACTTAATTTTTTTTTTAGATAACAGTCTGTCAACATTTCCCTTTCTTCTACCTAATTTCTTTCTCCATGAAATGAGACAAAAAATTCATTAGCCTCATGTTTTTCTATTATGTGTTCTGCTATGGCCAAAGATACATCTGTTCGTTTAATACACATGTAACGCTAATCTGGGCTAGGTAGGCCACAAATAGTTAGTGTCCAGCTAATGGTATGAGCATGGGTTACACTGCGACTCACACATCAGGGTCAGGGCCTTCGCTAAGTGGAAGCTTTCCCTTAAGGAAGTAGTGGAACTACAACACACAGGCTACTGTACATAAAAATATGAATGATTGGATGCCTTGAATCCCTTAGCTTTCCGATGGAGGTCCCAACACACCAGGGGGAATTAGTTCACACATACCCTTTTAGGATGCTTTGTGGATCTCCCTCCCCTTTCTTTCCCAGTGTCTTGCCAGCCCAGTCCAATCCTGGCCAGTAATATACCACAGGTTTAATAAAGGATACCTAAGACATAAGAGATGCGCATTTCAGGGGGAAGTTGCGGTTGGATGGCGGCAAGATTGATCTTAAGGATAAGGAACAATAAACTTGTTCCTTTCCTTAGTTGTAGGAAAAGGGACTGCAGGGTAGAAAATTGTCATATTGACAAGTAAGCACAGGGGTGCAATTTCTCATTAGTCTCCTGTCTGTGAGAGAATTGCCCAATAATGCACTGACTTCAGTGATACAGGGAAAATTAAGTACTGGGTGCTTAAAGGAGAAGGAAACCCCCAGGGCGCTAAACCCCTCCCCCCCTCCCCTGTGCTGCCCCCCTCCCTCCTCCCCCCTGGCCTACCTGTCCCCCTGGGCAAATGCCCCTAACTTTTTACTCACCCCTCTGCGCAGGTCCTGTCCACGGAGTTCGCAGTCGCCATCTTCTCCCACGCGCGTCTTCTTCCTGCTCTGACCGGCGTCTTCTGGCGCATGCGCAGTAGGAACAGGTACCGGTACGGCTCTACTGCGCATGCGCCGAATGTCACAAAGTTTTCCGATTTCACTTCGTGACATTCAGCGCATGCGCAGTAGAGCCGTACCGGTACCTGTTCCTACTGCGCATGCGCCAGAAGACGCCGGTCAGAGCAGGAAGAAGACGCGCGTGGGAGAAGATGGCGACTGCGAACTCCGTGGACAGGACCTGCGCAGAGGGGTGAGTAAAAAGTTAGGGGCATTTGCCCAGGGGGAGAGGTAGGCCAGGGGGGAGGAGGGGCAGCACAGGGGAGGGGGGGAGGGGTTTAGCGCCCTGGGGGTTTCCTTCTCCTTTAAGGGATGGGAACAGATGCAAAGGCCTATTTTAGGAACTTAAACTGCCTTTAAGTTTGACATAAGTTAGGACTATAAAGGGACTCACATCTGAATGAGTTGCATAGACTTTTTGACAGTTTTAGACTTTTTAAGGTAATTTTAAGGAAAGGAAAAGTATTTAACACAGTATATAAGTCCAACAGTTTCTTTTATACTGTTTAAGGGGAACTATTGTGAAAACCTAATATAAGCTTCAGCATACTGAAATAATTAACTTTCTAAATAAAATCAATTGAAAAGGCTATACTGTTTCTGAAATAATCAAGTTTATCTTCACTATCCCTCTCTCAGCATCTGTTTCTCTTCATTCTGTCTTTATGCAGCAGTTGGGTGTCAGATATTTACTGACAATTAGATCGGGGCTCCTTTTGCCCAGAAGATGTATTAGAGCTCACTCTATTAAAATCACCAGACATCATGTCTCTCCACATGCAGAATTTGTGCAAAAGGCAGTTATTTTGTTAGATTTTGTTTGTACTGGAATCGGTTATTTGAGTGAGCTCTAATACATCTGCCTATAAGATATATTGGATCTAACTGTCAATGACACCCAACTGCTGCAACAAGACAGAATAAGGAGAAACAGATGCTGAGAGAGAAATAGTGAACATAAACTTCATTATTTGAGAAACTATGCAGAATTTTCAATTGATTGTATTCTTATTTCAGCATGCTGAAGTTTATATTAAATTTTCATTTTCACGATAGTTCCCCTTTAAAATCTAACTTATATGTTTGTTTTTGAATGTTTCAGATCTATAATGTGAGTAAAAGAATAGATGAGAAAGAAGTGGAGGTAAGACTTTGTAATACAGGGCTGTAATATTGCATCAAAACCAAAACATTTCAATTGTGTGTTATTTTGTTGTTTCAAAGGAAAAGAAAAGGTAAAATCATTAGGGGCTGCCAATTTGTTAAAATCACTTACTTGAAACCTCAGGCCAGCACTCCTTTTTCTTGGAAAATGCACCAAACACAGTAGATTCTTCTGTAGATTCTGATCTTACTCTACTCCACATGCGCACTGCCAGAGGTAGCCAAAAGTAATTGCTGTCATCGAAGAAAAGATGGCAGCACTGTGCTCCATATAATAGTACTACAGAGGTTGGAGGTAAGCTGCTAGAATTGCTGGAGGTGATACCTCCCAATGATTCTACCTTCATTTCTCCTTTAAGTCATATTTTTTCTGTTTGCATGTAGAAACAGCTGCTATCCACTGTGGAACGTTTTAAGCATGATTATATCCCTGAACTATGAATAATACCAAGATAATTAAATCAAATTGATTGAAGGGAAACAGGAGAACATAAACAATACAGTCATATGAAAAAGTTTGGGAACTCCTCTCAGCCTGCATAATAATTTACTCCACTTTCAACAAAAAAGATAACCGTGGTATGTCTTTCATTTCCCAGGAACATCTGAGTACTGGGGTGTTGGAAAATTGGCTCTGCAAAAATGTGGGTACCCTTGTAATTTTGCTAATTTGAATGCATGTAACTGCTTAATACTGATTACTGGCTGCACCAAATTGGTTGGATTAGCTCGTTAAGACTTGAAATTCATAGACAGGTGTGTCCAATCATGAGATAGGGTATTAAATGTGGCCAATTGCAAGTTGTGCTTCTGTTTGACTCCCCTCTGAAGAGTGACAGCATGGGATCCTCAAAGCAACTCTCAAAAGATCTGAAAACAAAGATTGCTCAGTATCATGGTTTAGGGGAAGGCTACAAAAAGCTATCTCAGAGGTTTAAACTGTCAGTTTCAACTGTACGGAATGTAATCAGGAAATGGAAGGCCACAGGCACAGTTGCTGTAAAACCCAGGTCTGGCAGGCCAAGGAAAATACAGGAGCGGCATATGCGGAGGATTGTGAGAATGGTTACAGACAACCCAAAGATCACTTCCAAAGACCTGCAAGAACATCTTGCTGCAGATGGTGTATCTGTACATCCTTCTACAATCAGCGCAATTTGCTCTAATTGTTCCAGCATCAGTCTCAAAGTTGAAGTTACACAGGGGTTGGATATTCCAACAAGACAATGACCCTAAACACACTACAAAATCTACAAAGGCATTTATGCAGAGGGAGAAGTACAATATTCTGCAATGGCCGTCACAGTCCCCCAACTTAAATATCATTGAAAACCTATGGAATGATTTGAAGCAGACTGTCCATGCTCGGCAGCCATCAAATTTAACTGAACTGGAGAGATTTTTTATGGACGAATGGTCAAAAATACCTCCATCCAGAATCCAGACACTCATCAAAGGCTATAGGAGGCATCTATAGGCTGTTACATTTGCAAAAGGAGGCTCAAATAAGTATTGATGTCATATCTCTGTTGGGGTGTCCAAATTTATGCCCCTGTCTAATTTTGTTATGATGCACATTGCATATTTTCTGTTAATCCAATGAACTTTATGTCCCTGCTGAAATACTACTGTTTCCATAAGGCATGTTATATATTAAAAGGAAGTTGCTTCTTTGAAAGCTCAGCCAATGATAAACAAAACTCCAAAGAAATAAGAGGGGTTCCCAAACTTTTTTATATGACTGTAAATAGGGGAAAGATTAAGGTATGTAAACACGCTACAGAGAAGAAAGTGAATGAGTTTGGAATGGGAATATGAATGGTAGAAGATTAGCAGGTGAAACAGGAGGAGAGGAGAGTTTATGAAATAGAAAATTGAAGACTAAACTATGGCAGTAAGATGTGTTTGTAATTTCAAACCTATAGGTATTTAAAGAATAAGTAAACCTTAAAAAAAACTAAGTATATTTTCACAGGGCACTTTTCTAAGCACTTTTGCAATTTACATGAACTATTACTGCTTTTTTCAGTTTCATAGATATTTATGTTTTTTATTAACTGCAAATAAATGCATTTTGTAGCAACAGCACCATCTGCTGGTCTATCCCTGTAATTATACAGTTGCAATGAGTGGTTTTTTTTGCCAGCCATGGATTAGTGGTGAAATTCTGCATTTCATCATCTGCAAATTTTTTCGAGAAACTTACCACAATAAAAAAATTGCCAAGACAAAAATGTTGCTGAGACAAAAAAGTCACCATAAAGGGATACTGTCATGGGAAAACATTTTTTCACATTTTTCAAAACACATAAGTTAATAGTGCTGCTCCAGCAGACCAAAAAGACAAAGACAGAAGACAGATTTTTCTAATTTTGAAATCTGACATGGGGCTAGACATATTGTCAGTTTACCAGGTGCCCCCAGTCATGTGACTTTACTATTTACTGCTGCACTGCAAGTTGGAGTGATATCACCCCCTCCCTTCCCCCCAACATCCCATCACCTGAACAATGGGAAGGTAAGCGGTGAACAGCTGGTACACATAAGAACAGCACTCAATAGTAAAAACCCATGTCTCACACATTCAGTTACATTGAGTAGGAGAAACAACAGCCTGCCAGAAAGCATTTCCATCCTAAAGTGCTGGCTCTTTCTGAAAGCACATGACCAGGCAAAATGACCTGAGATGACTGCCTACACACCAATATAAACTAAAAAAAAATACATTATTAGGAATGAGATTATATATGGTAGATTGAATTATTTGCAGCATAAACAGTGTAATTTAGAAATAAAAACTACACCATAAAAATCCTAACAGAATTCCTTTAATGCATTTGGACAAAACAAATCACCATAAGAAAAGATTCCCATTGAATTTAATGCATTTGGACAAAAAATTTGCCTGAACAAAAAAAAAGTCATCACACTTTTCAATGCATTTCACAAATCTTTCACCATTTCGCAAATCTTTTAGCAGTTTTGTGAATTTTTTGGTGATGCAAAACGGGACAAAGTGACTCATCCCTACTGTACAGTCACAGACAGTCAAAAGATATACCTTTGGAAAGAATATGTGTTTGGATGTTGCTCTGCTCAGGAAGGTGATAGGAGGCAGACAGGCATCTGAGGCTTCTGATATCTTTCCTGAGCAGAGGAAAATCAGAAACCTACTCTGTTTCCTTCATCAAGGTCTTCCTGAATGACCCGTGATTTCACATGCATCGTAGGTCACCTGCGATTTTTTTTTTTTTTTTCATCATGGATGACCCGATCATCTGTGTGACCATGGGGGTCTGCGTCATCTGTAGCTATGCCACTGTGCAGGGAACAGGTATCACTTACATAAGTTAAGACGGTTGTATTGGTTCAGATTCAATTCACTTGAATATCACTGTTGAATAGCTCATCTCATGAGATTTTCAATGAAGTCTGTGGAAACTGGAATTGAACCTGGTCTAATCAAGGCTTTAGTTATAGGCTGTAATGAACGTTACAGTATTCAGAACACAGCAAGGCCTTTATGTTAAGAGACTTTTCTGTAAATGTTTAAATTTATACATTATTCATTGCTTAACAGGATTATAGCTAAAATAATCTATGTAAAGAAATGAGAACCAGCTAACACAATCTTAATGTTTCAGATATATTTGCATGAAGCTGCACAAGGACCAACACAGAATAAAAAGGTAACTGTAGTCTGCATGTTTAAGTTGCATATGGCAGAGAGGCAGGCTGGGTATGAGACAGGAACAGGAAGTAAGAGGAATGGCATGAGGGAGAAAGCAGAGGAAATAATGAGAACTGTGCAATGAATAAAACTGGATCTCCACTGCAGGCTGGATGTGTAAACTTTGCATTAAGCACACACTGAATAATACAGATATAATAACTGGTGACGGGAAAAGGAAATTTAACCCTGCAAAGTGAGTACTGTGATATAAACTAGGCCTTTATATAAGGAACCAAGTTACTAATAGCTCCTGTCCTAAGACACACAAGATATTACTGCTGCATATAATTCAGCAATATTCAGCCTGGTTTTTGGATGGACTATTTGGGTGAAAAGAGCCCGTCCAGATTTCCAAACTAGGAAATCTGGACAGGACATTAGAGTTAATGACATTGTGATCAGCCAATTGGTAATCACCACGTCATCAGTTCTACACTTGCCATCATCAGCCCCACCCTTTAATGTCACTGGGCCACCCCCAACATCAAACAAGGGAAAGCTGTACTCACCACTAATTTTTAAAACCATTAGGCGGTGATTCGTGAGCACTCTAGGTAAAAGAGTTATGGCTGCTCAGCTGGAACAAATCCCCCTAAAACAGGCACTATACAAGTTCTTGTATAACTACAGAAACACGCCTAATGTCACAACTAATATCTCTCCAGAACAACTTATCTTCAACAGACCAATTTGCACTCAACTTCCAGAGATTACAGTTACAAGTACCAGTTAACCACAAACAGACTCACACATAAGGAACACAGACTTAAAAAAAAAGAGAAAATGAAATGCTATGTGGATCAAAGACGCCATGCTCAGTATTCCTCTGTGCAAAAGGATGACACTGTGGTTGTCTTACAAAAGAGACATACAGCCCAACTCCATACCAGGTCACTGCATGAAAAGTAAACACTGTCACAGCCACCCATGATGGACACAGCATAACCTGCAATGCTTCACACTTTAAGGTGGTTCCCTTACCATTAGGCATATCTCAGACAAAAAATGGAACATAAGATTGTACTCTGCCACCCCAAGTAACTGAACAATTGTCTCTAAAGGAAAAAACATACCTCCAGCTGTCTCCTCCTCACAAAAGGGAGATGGTGGGCCTCCGGAAAATGAGGAACCATGTTCAACAAGACTGTATCCTAGAAGGCCAAGGTGCCCTACATCAAGACGATAGAAGAGATTTAGGGTTATATTTATCAAAGAGTGAAGTTAGAGATAACCTAGAGTGAAATACCGCTTCTCTCCATTCATTTTAAAGGCGTATTTATCAAAGAATGAAGTTCACCATTTGATAAATACGCCTTTAAAAATCCCATAGCAATGAATGGAGAGAGACGGTATTTCACTGTAGACTGTGGAGATGCACCTTAACTGAATAGCCTTCCTATGCTGTCTATTTCCTGCACCTGGAACCCCAAAAGGACTACTAGTATTATGAATGCTTGCATCCTGCCCATGGAGATAGGTAAGACCAGGGGCACTGCTGCCATGAGGCGAGTTCAGAAACTTTCCTTAGACAGCAGGGATTGCAAAAATCGATCCCCCCTCGACTCACTCTGGCACATTCATTAGGCCTCAGGATGACAAATATCATCAAATGCCCCTGGTTAGAATTTGCACAACACCCCCAGACATTTTCCTAAATCATACCACAACCACGTTAATGTAACTGCACAGTACTGTGCAGCTCGCTACCTGCCCTCTGAATATGGCTATTAGAGGGTATGCTTACTATCCCTAAGAGACCACCACGGTATGTCCTGAAACTAATAACCCCTTATGTTGTATTGAACCTACACCATTACCATAGCTCAGGCAGATACTGCTACTAGAATACAGTATATGGTTTGAAGTTATCATATGACTGGATTGGCAAGTGCACTTATAACCAAGTTATGCATCTATTGTTATGGGTACTAGATCCACCCAAGTTTGGGGGGTGGGTAAGTTGGGGCATGGTAATTCATGGTAATGTTACATATCCCTTAACCATTTCCTAAAAACTGGTTCCCTCCCAACTAAAAGTGGCTGGACAAATGCAGCTCGTACCATCTAGTTTGCTACCTATCTCCAACATTATATTATCAATATGTTCTACCTAGATACGTATGGCTTTATGCCAGAGGATTGAGTATATGGGGGAACTGCATACAAAATTCTACCTTTATCTCATGTGAGGGTCTCTCTAAATGAAAGACACAAAGTGCAGTTTGGTTTTCTCTCCCATACCTTGAGAAACCCTAGTCTTACATATGCAGTTGTCACTAAGTGGTCCACTCCATCTGACTAACTGATTCATGAAGCTAAGGTACATCATGTAAATCTGACAAAGTGTGTAATACCTGATAGGAATTAGGTCCAGGTGAACTGTTATGAATAAACCTTACCAGCATTTATGGAAGCCTACCCTGTATCTTCCAAATTACTAATGACAGTATGTAATGATACATGACCAGTTAGACACATCTGTTCATTTATTGCATTGTTTTTAATTAAATAAAAGCTTCCACCTTTAAAAAAGGGAACAACCCCTTTAATTTCTTGACTTTGTATGCTGCCCATGTATATCAACCATCTAGATTTTGGTCACACACTCCAGTCCATCCACACACCTTGGGGCTCATTTAAAATTTGCCCATGGGCAGTTACCTATAGCAACCAATCAGTGATTACCTTTTTGAAGCCAGCTGCAAGTAGAACAATGAATGCAGCAATCTGACTGGTTGCCATGAGTTACTGCCCATGGGCAAATTTGCCCAGTGTTGATAAATGACCCCCCTTGAGTCATAGTTTGCTCCACACTCTTCCTACCAATCACTATACAGAGCTCACTTCCCTATGCTAAAAGAAACAATTCCAAATAAGTATTAGACTCTGGCCTGCAAAGAATTCCCTGGCTGAATATGCAGAAGAACAGAAGGGATGGATAATGGAATATACTCAAGATGAGAGATAAAAAGAAAAGTGGAGATAGGCAAATGTAGCAAGAGAAAACTGTAGCAAGATGTATGTGTATTTTGCAAAATATAGCAAGAAAAGTAATCAAACCACTTGTCATTTTTAGTTTGTAAACTCTAATGATCACGGTCACTTTTACCTCTTGTTCTGGTCAGTATTTCTATGTCATTTCTATGCCTGATGTATACATCATTCTATTGTAATCTAGATCTCTTATTCAGACTTTGTTTTATATTACAGTATCTGGATATTGTGGTCCGGGACTGGCAGGATTATGAAGACTGTAGAAGTGAAACTGCCGAATTGTACTTGAAAAAACAAGCAGAGGTAATGTTATCATGTGCTCACTGCCTTCTGTAAAGACAAGACACTGTTGTTTCTGCAACACCTATAAAAACAATAACACACAATGGTCTTTTTGCAAAGAAATGTTGGTCTATCTGCTTTGATTGATTTGAGCAAAATAGAGCAAAATAAAAATAATACAGTATCTATCATTTAGTATCCAAAACCTTAAAATCTAGTAACAATCACACTCAATTAAGTGAAAAAGTGTTTATTTATGCCAAAGATAAGGCCTAGTGCTTTTTTACTTAGTATTTTTTCACCTAATCAGTGATCTGCAGCTTGATTGTTGCTGGAGTATACTGGAGCAATCTCACCTGACAAATATGTAGGCATTGTTTTGTTTCTTAGGGTTTGTGAATATTTTTGGTTGGCACAATAAACATTGTTCCCTTGCTAGACCCTAAAGAAGCGGAACAGCACAGTTCTAAACCCCCTGGAAAATCCCAATACCAAATGTTTCCTGATGCCACATCCTGGAAAAGAGATTGGTAATAGTGACAAAGGAAGGCTTAAAGGTAATGTCTGGTCCCCACCTCTTCCTCTTATCTTCCATTATCGTCTGCAACTATTTTTGTAAGGGGTAGTTGACTGCAAGAATGAGTATATAACCGTATGGGATCCGTTATCCAGAAATCTGTTATCTAGAAAGCTCTGTATTACGGGAAGGTCATAATTCAAATTTTTTTCTCTGTAATAATATACAGTACCTTGTTTTTGACCCCAACTGAGATAAAATTCATACTTATTGGCGTAAAAACATTATCTCATTGGGTTTATTTAATATTTATGTAACACTTATTTGGGCTATCCAGACCCAAAGGAGTTAATGTTAGAGCATGGGTTACATGTGACTCTGCAGGCTAGGGCCTACGCTAAATGGAAGATTTCAGGAATGGTGTAGTGCAACTACAACTCTCATGCTACTGTGCAACAAAACAGGAAAAAATGTGTGCCAGGAGGTTCTTGCAATATAACAAAATAACTTTTATTTGACCAAGACAAATGATCCACAGGTTTACTTACATAAGTACAGAGGCATTAGCAGTATACACAGAGCTGACAGAGGTAGATGCAGAATATACAGGCACACCTGCTCACACAGAGCTCTCAAGGTAGATGCCGGGGACTTTCCTCCAGAGACAGCACAGTGACCTGGATCCTCACACGTTGGATCAGGGAACTCACTAGCCCTAATTCCCTATTAGTCTGTGTCCCTATACTAAAGGCCAGTCCTGCCTGAGAGGAGAGCTACCTCCTTGCTATCCCTCCTAGGTGGAGCCAAGCTGTCCTTTCTTTCTGTACTCTCTATCTCACTCTCCTAGAGAGTCTATTACAGATATATCCCTGCCACTCACTAGCTTCATTCACGGAGTCCCTGCTCCCCGACTTATCTCTCTAGAGGTACTGGTCCCTCTAGGCACATGGCTTTCTGGGCCTTGCTGTACCCAGACCCACTGGGCACACCCAGCTGAATCAGCATCCAGCAGCCAAAGAAGAAGATCCGCCCCTTCTCACTCACTATACCAGAGTGTGACAGGAAGCAGTCACAGCGCCTCCTGGCCAATAGCATATCTATGCAAATTACCTCTAGCTACATGGGAATCTGCCCAGCAACTAGGGAGATCAGGAAGTGTAGGGAATTAAAGCCACAGGGGCACATTAACCCTGTAGGTCCCTACTGATTTTTTAGCAGACTTAAGGATAACAGGCCCCACACATGTAGAATGTACTGAAGAATAAAGTATAATCGCTGAATAATTTCCATACACACATCTGAAAGCTGGTAACATTTAGATTGACTTTGCAGCCAGTGTGCAGCATGTATCAATGCTCCATGAGAACTTAAAGAGATACTGACACCAGAAATTAAACTCTTTTTTACATCTATCATAATATTTCCTTTGAAAAGTACTTATAACTTTGCCATAAAGTATTTGCACAATGCTTTTACATTACCTGTCTGATGCCCCATGTTCCTATATGAGGGGGCTGCCGTATTTGTGCAGCAGGAGTCTGTTAGAAACTTTAACTGACAGTCTGAGATGGGACAATCAGGTTGGCAAAACAGTCAGGTTTAGAAACTTCAACTAACAATTACTTATAAAATTAGTTAAACAAACCTCTCAGCAAAAAAATGATCAACATGACCTATAGGTAACTTTTAATGTACATTCATATTTAAAAAAGTAGTTTTTTGGTGTCAGTATCACTTTAACATAATACAGAGAGGTCCCATTTCTAATACATAGCCTTCGTTGCAGGCCCGTGTCCCTGGTCTTTTTAGAAACAACACTGCTGCAGTCACCAATTTTAGTGAGAGAGATATTGTGCATGTACGTTGTAGTTGTCCATTAGTATCTTATCCTTTGTGGGTTTTATTTGAGGGCTAGTATTTGAATGTAACCTCTTTATCTGCTCAATAACTGCCTTCCCAGACTAGTACCAGAAGAACATGGGTCACACTGGACTCTCTTACCCAGAATAAGCTTTCGCTAAGTGAATGAGGAAGGTGAGGGTGGTAGGGTACCACACCCTCGCTGATGTTTTAACAAATAAAGACAGAGGGCACCATAGGCCATAGGTTCTTGCAACAAAACAGAAAGAGCTTACTGAACATACACAAAGTTTACTCACAACACAGCTTCTCTGAGGCAAGTGGTACAGGCAACACCAAGGGGGTGTTTCTGGTCAGGCTTTTTGGGCAAACACTCAATTTTTTAAAGGAACAAAAAAAACTAAAATTTTTCAAGAACCTGTAGAGGTCATGTTGAAGTCAATGGCAGAGGTCTCTTTTACAATATGAAGATATTGTGATCTGTGCTGGGTTTTGTCCAATAATCTGAAAAAATGGAGCGATTTGGGTGTCAAATCTGAAGAATTTGTACGATTTGAGTTTTTGCTTGATTTTATCGAGTTTTTTCCCGACCTGACTTTTTCGAGTTATTTTATTGATAAACAAGATAAAATTGTGGATGGGCGTTTGGTCCAGCTTGGTTTAATAAAAATATGAGAGAAACTTGAGTTTCAGTAAATTACCCCCCAAATGTTGAGCGTAATACAGGCTGACACTCCCCTAGAAAAGACTTTGCAGGAATCTTACTTCACATCTGCAACACCCCATAGTGGCTTAGATCACCTACATAGAATTCTCTGTCCTGATTCCCTATCCACTGGGATCCCAACACCATGGCAATATGGCCTGGGAGAGATACCTCCAAAACTGTCACTCCTATTTTGGAGCTCAGAACTGCTCTTTTTAGCTCAATCCTAACTGACTTACACTCCTAGAGTCTACTGTTATAGAAGCTACACCTGCCACTATCTAAACACATAATACATGGGGTCTCTGTATCCATGACTTCACCAAGGGCCTCACTGTCCTTGGGACCTTTCCTTTATTTAGGCCTAAGTCTCACACTCCTAGCAACACCTACTCTCTCCTGAAGTGGATGTCCAAAGAGATGTGGTGCCTCTCCTTTAGAAATTCTAGACTAAGTAGATACTGAACTTTCCTGGCCACAGGGCCGGAACTAGGGGTAGGCAAAAGAGGCGCCTGCCTAGGGCGCAACAATAGGGGAGCACTGGGCAGGTACCTGTTAAAGTGTCTTCTGCCTACCCCTAGTCTGTGTTCCCTCCCCTCTGAAGCTCTCAACTTTTTCCCCTCCCTCCCCTCTTCCGCTCTCTCCTTCCTGCACTCTCTTCCTCTGCTACTGTTCATTCGATTGTGCGCACGGCAGGGAGAGAGGGGTGGCCAGCCAGGTTGCCTAGGGTGCCCGGCCGGCTTGACTTGGCCCTGCCTGGCCAAATCTGGAATTGCCAGATAACACTTTTACCTGGAGATGAAAACACTCCCCTTCCAAACTCTAAATTAGGCCCATAGCCAGGGGATTTTCAACCAGTAGGATATTTAAAAACAGGGGCTATTGACCCTTTAGGTCCCTCTTCTGTGACCGCTCTTCTATGGCATAGTCTGGCTAATGGGGTGTCTGGGCTTCCTAGTTGCTACCCCTCCCCCCATAAATTCTAGCTGCATACTTCTGATCTTGGTCCAGCGCTCCTCTTCTTCAAAAAATGTATCACCCCAGTAATGCAAAGCCATATTCTCCCTGTGTTCCAGAAATCGCCTCTAATTGCACATGTGCAGCACATAAATTGATGATGAATATCTGTACTGTGCATTAGCTTGCCCAGAGTGGCATAGAGAATGCTAGGAAATATGGTTGTGTGCTACTGAGGGGGAAAACCCAGGCCATTGTATTTTTTAAGAAGAGGAGCATCAGCCCAGGGTCAGTAGTAATCAGTTGGAATCACTGGGGGTGCCACTCCCTTGCCACCCCCAGTGGTTCTAAATTTTCGTGTCCTCTACCTTTAAAAAGAGTAAACTATTGGCAGGTTGCTGACATATTAAAAAGTTAGTTGCAGAGCCATTTAACCAAGTGAATTGCTCCTGTATAACTAATAATTCATCAGTCAAAAATGGTCACTATATGATGGATAGTGGGAGAGAGAAGTCTTTTATGATAGTATTCATTTAGTTTCTTGATGGTCTGTTCCTTGCTGTATTCTCTCTCTCTCTGATTGTATTCTCTCTGTTTGTTTGATGATATGTTCTCTCTAAGTTCCTATATTGAAGGGTTAGTTTATATATATCATTTCAGCTCAATTGAGATGTACTGAGACCCTTTAGATCTTCCCATCAGGCGGGTTCAAGTCTAAATAAGTTCTCATGCCAAAATAGTTTGTGTCCTTTTCCCAAAAGTTTTAAACTTCTTGGGGGCAATAAAGGATCACATTTGACAGAACACACTGACCATTCAATGGGGTAGCACTTTAGGTGGTACATTGAATAGAATTATAAAAATAACTCTTTCTATCCAAGTTATAAACATACATTTATACTACAGCACTTATTAAGATGAATCCATAGAAAAACATACATATATTTTAAACATAGAATGTCTATGAAAACCCAATACATGTATCTTTGTGACCAGACCAACTGTCATTGTAAACCCTAATATTTATATATTAAAAATAAAAAAAGAATAATAAAAAATTAAGATTGATTGCAAATTTTCTCAAAAGAGCACAGTCTACATCATAATAAAAGTTAATTTAAAGGTGAACAACCCCTTTAATGGCATAATACGGGGCTTTCTTTGTTTTAAAAATGGATGGAATATGTTCTTCAATCACACCAACATGAACTACAGTTCTAAATGTCTCTGGCACTGATAGAGATTTCACCTGTAGGGAGTATGTGGGGTAAATTCAGTATAGACCTTTATGTTATAACTTTATTGACAGTCATTCATGTAATATAGCAAAAGTTGTGGGTTAAATATGGTACTTGTATTTGCATCATACTACTAAATCTGTAAGCAATAACTCTTTTTCGACTCTACGTTATCTGGAAAAAACATACTGGCCTACCTATATTTTTCTCTTTTAAAGGAGACATATAGGATAAATTAAAAAAAACCTAGTTTTGTAAGCAATTATAAGCAATATATGGTGTTGCTTTTACCTGGTGCTAAAAATACATTATCTTTAAAATTAGCCCCTTTATTGGAGCTCCCTATAGATGTTCTCTGGTCCCTGTTTCAAATGAGAGGTGGGCGTGTCCTAACAGTCCTGCAGTCACACAAGCACAGACAGGCTTCAGTTCCCTATCAGGTCCTGCTAGCTGCTGATTGGTTCCTGTCCTACAGTGCAGTGAGCTGCCAGGCTCCCCTGCACAGCCTGGGAATTCAGAGAGCAGGAAGTGGAAGAGAAGGGAGGGATTATTAGGGTTTTTGCAGAAATTTTGCACAATTCTTATATAGCTAAATGAGTATAATGCACTGGTACGTTCTTATTTTTTTTTTTTTTTTTTTTTTACACAAAATGTCTCCTTTAATAATATTGGCATCAGGCATAATTTTTACAGGCCAGGTGGCACCCTATACACTAAGAATACTCTCTTTTGTTACTTTACAGATATGGATAAAGACTTTCGTGACTGTCTGACAAGTTATATAAAAGATTTGTTGGAAAGACCCAAATTCCCAGCCATGACTGGGGCTCAAATGGCAGAGATGATGAAGGTTTGTGCTAAAGGGGGTTTGTGGGAGGGAATATGCATTGAGAACTTTAAACTGAACCCAAAACAGAACAGTGTTTTCTTGTTTCACAGGGGACAATAGGTCATTTTCAGAGCCTAAAATATAACTTCTCTAGCCCACAAGAGGTAAGCACTTTATTTGCATCTAGGAAATGTATAAGGCAACTTTTATGACAAATAAACACACAGGTCCTGGCATCAAAAAACAAACATATAATTATGGAAAATCAAATTGTTCAAATAGTGACCTCTGTGACAAACGACATCTGAAACATACACATGGATTTTCAATGCAAAATACCTTTGTTTTTTATGCTGTGAGTGCAGTATATTTTGTTCCTTTGTTTATAATTTCCAAACAGCAGCATTGCTAGGGCAGGGGCACACCAAGCAGATCAACACACAGACGGAGGAGAGCAGACCTGCTGTCACATGTTCCTTCCTGTAGCTCCATTGAGGGGTACGGCGTGGGCCTGTGTGGAGCTAAATTAAACAGATATCAGTGAGCAAATGCACATATTTGCATTTCTGCATCCATATCTGCTCCATAGCCCCACACAGGCCAATGCTGGGCCTGTATATAAATAGTATGGAAGGCTCGGTCTCTTAAAGGGGAGGTTCACCTTTAACTTAACTTTTAGTATGTTACAGAATGGCCAATTCTAAGCAACTTTTCAACTGGTCTTTCATTTTTTATAGTTTTTTTCATTATTTGCCTTTTTCTTCTGACTCTTTGCAGCTTTGAAATGGAGGTCACTGACCCTATCTAAAAACAAATGCTCTGTAAAGCTACAAATTTAATGTTTTTGCTACTTTTTATTACTCATCATTCTAGTCAGGCCTCTCCTATTCATATTCCAGTCTCTTATTCAAATCAATGCATGGTTGCTAGGGTCATTTGGACTTTAGTGCTCAGATTGCTGAAATTGCAAACTGAAAAGCTGCTGAATAAAAAAAAGTTTCAAAAACTCCCATAAATTCGAAATTCGACTAATCGAAATTTATTTAAAAAATCCAATTTTTTAAACTTGGATGAATGGATTCAAACCGGAAACTCGAACCGAATTTGATTCGGATTTTAAAAACTCGATTCTAGTTTTTTTTCTCTGAAAAAAACTTGAATGTCAGAAAGGCTGCAAACAACTCCAAACTGATCCCTGGACCTCTCCCATTGACTTAAACAACAATTCGGCAGGTTTTAGGTGGTGAATAGTCGAGTTTGAGTTCTTAAAGGGCCAGAGTATGGTAAAAAAAAACTTTATCGAAATTGAATAACTACCTAGGCAATTTGACAGCTTTGACCATAAAAAAAATTAGGAAATTAATTTTGAATTCAAATTTTTAATTCGACCCTTGATAAACCTGCCCCTCACACTTCAGATATACTCTATATATGTGATGAATATATACAGAACCAGTACTGTTACCTTTCCTTTCCCTACACGGCAGAGTTTCTTTCCCTAGCATGGCCTGAAACAACACCGGGCCAAGGCTGCCAGGCACCCTAGAAAACCTGGCCAGTCCCATTGCCTCCCACCCTTTAGGTGTATGGGAAGGATCGCATGTGCACAGTCTCTCTCTCTAGGAGAAGGGAACAGCCCGGCACAAGTGAGTATAGTGGGGACCGGACTTGGGGTAGGTGGCAGAGAAGGGACATGCCTGGCACCTCCCCCCACAGTAGAAGTAGAGAACCGCTCGCACACCCTGGCCTTCGATCCTGAGCGCCTGGTGCACAGTGAAGGAGGAATCGGCACCCTCCAAATTCAACGTAGTAACAAAAATTTCACTTGCACTCGAAGGCTGATCAACGTAGGGATATACCCTTACACTTTATTGGCAGAAAGGTGCAATGTTTCGGGGACATCCCCGAAACGTTGCACCTTTCTGCCAATAAAGTGTAAGGGTATAGATCCCGACATTGATCAGCCTTCGAGTGCAAGTGCCTCCGCCCACAGCTTTGTGCCCTAGGCACGTGCCTCTCCTGCCTACCCCTAGTTCTGGCCTTGGCCTGAATGACCACCACCCCTTACTTCCTCTGGTCAGGGTTGCCAGGATGAATTTTCCAAACCAGCCAAAGTCAGTCCCAAAACCAGTCCAAAACTAGTCAAAAGCCACTTCAAAAGTTTCCCAAAAATAGCCTAAAATGTGCAGTGAAAAAAATCGAAATAAAATACAAGAATATATGTGAAAGTATGGCTCTGGTTAAACATGGAATCAATACCCATGCTCAGTGTCCACTCTCAAGTTCCTGGGATGACTGATGTTGCACTGCCATCTAGTCTGGACCCATGTCTCCTCTGTAGTCAAAGACAGAGTGCTGGGGGTGATGCTCCCAGCATTGTAGATAACATTTCCATATCAAAATAAACAAACAAAAAAATTAAGTAACTTTTGTCTGGAAGGGGGAATCTGAGCACTTGTAATTTCCCTTGTTTTCACTTACGTACTTAACCAAACCCTTCTCGTCTCCTTTTTTTTTTTCCTGCTGATTCAGTAACATGCTCTACTTTTCCTTCCCCCAGATGTCTTATTATATTCACAACCATGGAGAGATGCAAAAAACATGTACAGAGTTTAAGCAGTTTCTCCTGAGTTTGGTAGGTGACAAATCTAGAGGGAATTTTTTTGAGTGGAATACAGGTGTGGAATTCATTCTCTGGAAACTTGTTATTCTGAAAGCTCTGAAATACAGCAATGTAATTTTCCATAGAGTTCTATTTAAAGCACTTTGCAATAGCTGTCGGTTTCATATCTGCCTGTTATCCTTAGCACATAGATATTGCTAAAGGTCATTGGGACAGCATACTGCTCCAGAAAATTGTACAATATGATCTTATTGGCAATTGTATGCCCAAATTTAGACTGTAGTGTTCTGTACTGGGAATTTTTAGTGTTATTCACATCAAAGCGCTACTGCAATTGTGTGTGACATACTGTACACAAATGCACCAATTGCAATGGATGTTTATGGTTGTATCTGGGTGTGCGTTGGCCTAAATCTTTAATTTTGGGTGATTGGGCAATGTTTGAATTGACATTAAAGGGATCCTGTCATCAGAAAACATGTTTTTTTTCAAAACGCATCAGTTAATAGTGCTGCTCCAGCAGAATTCTGCACTGAAATCCATTTCTCAAAAGAGCAAACAGATTTTTTTTTTTATATTCAATTTTGAAATCTGACATGGGGCTAGACATATTGTCAATTTCCCAGTTGCCCCTGGTCATGTGAATTGTGCCTGCACTTTAGGAGAGAAATGCTTTCTGGCTGTTTTTCCTTCTCAATGTAACTGAATGTGTCTCAGTGGGACATGGGTTTTTACTATTGATTGTTGTTCTTAGCTCTACCAGGCAGCTGTTATCTTGTGTTAGGGGGCTGTTATCTGGTTACCTTCCCATTGTTCTTTTGCTTGGCTGCTGGGGGGAAAGGGAGGGGGGTGATATCACCCCAACTTGCAGTAAAGAGTGATTGAATTTTATCAGAGCACAAGTCACATGATTTGGGGGCAGCTGGGAAATTGACAATATGTCTAGCCCCATGTCAGATTTCAAAATTGAATATAAAAAAATATGTTTGCTCTTTTGAGAAATGGATTCAGTGCAGAATTCTGCTGGAGCAGCACAATTAACTGATAATTTTTTCCCCCCATGACAGTATCCCTTTAAAGTTAGACAGGAGGGGATGCCAGTATTGGCACTGGCCTAGCCACACGCCAGCAATGAATGAAAAGCCGATACCTTAGGGCTAGTCCACACGGGGAGATAGCCACGCGTTTGCGGTCGCGGCGACAAAGCGCCGCGCCAGTTGCCGCAGGCGACAGTTTTGTATGGGCGCCTATGTACAAACGCCTGTGCTAACCACACGAGGCGATGCGCTTTTCAACAGTCGCCTGAAAAAGCCTGGCGAGGCATTTTCAGGCGACTGTTGAAAAGCCGCGACCGCAAACGCGTGGCTATCTCCCCGTGTGGACTAGCCCTTATTATGCATCAAACTGGGTGATCCCCAGTGATCACTGATGAAGGGCCATGCGGTTCTGAAACGTTTGATCTTGTGAACTGTGTCAAGAGCACCATGGAATAAATTTTGATGCATAAAAAGGTATCGGCTTTTCATTCATTGCTGAATGTTTGAATTGATCCTGTCTTCTACATCTGGTGAAAGGTAAGAGGCAGTGCCAGAAGTGAGAGGGAAATGGTAGCAAAGTGAGGCAGACAGACAGCAGTGCTTTACAGCAATGCTGCCACCACGTGTGACGGCGACTGAAAGGGGCTGTGGGTTGGGGTGAATGCAGCTATTGGGTGCACACAACCACCCTTTATTTAGAAGTTCACGACCCCAGTATCATAGTGACATGTCGAGTCTTTTGTTCTTCCCTTAAAGGGGTGGTTCACCTTCAAAGTTAACTTTTAGTATGCAATAGAATTGCCAATTCTAAGCAACTTTTTAAATTTGTCTTCATTATTTATTTTTGATAGTTTTTGAATTATTTGCCTTCTTCTGATTCTTTCCAACTTTCAAATGGGGGTCACTGACCCCATCTAAAAACAAAAGCTCTGTAAGGCTACAAATGTATTACTATTGCTACTTTTTATTACTCATCTTTCTATTCAGGCTTCTCCTATTCATATTCCAGTCTCTTATTCAAATGAATGCATGTTTGCTAGGGTAATTTGGACCCTAGCAACCAGACTGCTGAAATAGCAAACTGGAGAGCTGCTGAATTAAAAAATAAATAACTTAAAAACCACAAATAATAAAAACCAATTGCAAATTGTCTCAGAATATCAGTCTCTACATCATACTAAAAGTTAATTTAAAGGTGAACAACCCATTTAATATTACCACTATCACCACAGCTTATCTTTTATAATTTTTATTGAACTTTACACCAACCTTCTAATGTCATTCTACCATATGTTCCCATATTAAAAGTCCTCCTTACAGCTGCCAGAAACTATGTGGGAATGTATTTCTGAAAAGTCCCTGAAACTTGTGAAGCAATTTGAGCAGTCGTTCAGAGGCAACAACGTCACAATACGCACAGACCTGGTAGAGCAACTGAGGACCACGTTGAAGGAGGAAGGGGAGAAGTTCAACTCAGACTACAAACAGAAGGAGATAACATATGCCAGCTCTGCCTCTACATTTGGGAATACAGCAGCAGCAGGAGGAGGAGGAAGGATGTCTGCTGGAGGAGGAAGGATGTCTGCTGGAGGAGGAAGGATGTCTGCTGGAGGAGGAAGGATGTCTGCTGGAGGAGGAAGGATGTCTGATGGAGGAGGAAGGATGTCTGATGGAGGAGGAAGGATGTCTGCTGGAGGAGGAACAATGTCTGCTGGAGGAGGAATGTTTGAAAGAGCTATTGAAAAGATTTTGGGAGTAGCAGCCGCCATTGCGGTTGCAGCTATAATTCTTATGCGGTAGTAAATGTGAACTATTATCTTAAATCAAACCCAGCACTCATCTGTTACCCACCAATCCTGTGCACCCATTGCTATTACAGCTTTCTATATTCTAGTACACTGTACTTTAACTCAACAAAGATCATGGATTAAGCATTTGTTCTACACCAGTGGGCTTTAGGAACAATGTCATGGTCTTGTTCAAAATGTAATGTCACTGAAAGGTAACCTCTGTTCAACCTCTCTCTTTACTAAAGCCATTTCTTTGATTCAAAATTAAAAAAGAATAGCTTGACCCTCCGACGTCTGCTTTGTGTAACTGAATTCCAGGGCTCATTTAGGCCCAGAACATTTTTCCAGTAGGGTATGGGGGGAATTATACTGCAGCACACTGCCTGTAAGCTCAGAACTACATAAAGCCTTCCATCAAGGGAGTGCTGGAACCCACATGGTCACTTGGGTGGGTGAGACGGCAGAGAGATGGGAGCAGAGCTGGATGACATGTCTGGAACTAGGTGTCCTGTAGCTTTACTGGTGCTTTCTGGCTCTTTTCTCCCTGTACTTTAATGTCTCTGCACAAGGACTATTTTCTTTTACTTTTTTCCAGTCTCACCTTTAATTTTCCCCACTCCACTCACATTACATTTTCTTAATCTGTGCCCTCTTTACTTACTTTGGGCCGACGTTATTTGGAAGAATGTGCACTTCATCTTCTACTGGACCCCAGTTGCACTTCTCGTTAGTATTTCAACAGCAAATGTCACAGTAAAGTCCCACCCTGACACAGCTGTCCAGTGTCACCTGAGCTGCACTCTTGATTGATTTACCTGCCAATACTTGGTGCATCTACCTATCTGACCAATGATGATGCAGAATTCCATAGCACTGGAGAAGTCAACAGCACAAGACAAGAAAATTAATTATGCTATAATTTTAAAGATACATCTAATTTCCTAGATAGGCAGGCTTTGGATGCAGTTGGGGTGGGGCAATTCAATCCACAGGTTAGTGGACTGGAGTGAGCAGCAGAGGGGCCATGCAGGCCAAACTGTAGGTGATGTCTGGCATGTAGACCAGGCTCTTTAAGGACTTCAGAAGCACCATAAATAAATCATATGTAACTATACACATCTTAATGGAGACATAAGTTCTAACAAATAAAAAAAAAATTAGAATATTAAATTCTTATGGTAATTGTGCTGGTTTCTGAGTTGCTGTGCAATGTGAATCTGAATTATTTACTAATCAGACTTGTATCATGACATTTACATTCAATGTTTTCTGTATATTGTGTGTCAGTCCCTAAGCTCAGGCAAGTGACAGCAGCACAGAGCATGTGCAGTGAATCGGGAGAGAAAAAGATGAGATGCTACTGGGGCATCTGTGGAGGCACAGACCTAAAGGGCTGAGGTTGCCTTGGGCTGGTATAGAATTTCAAAACATGTTGGCAAATTCACTAAAGGGCGAATTTTCGGCAGTGACCACTTCCCTGCACTTCGCTCCACTTCGCCAGGCGCAAATGTGCTACCACTACACTAATTCACTAAAATGCAAAAGTTGCGTCTCAGCAGCCGAGCACTGGTGCAACCATTTCATAGAGATCATTCGCTAGCATTCAATTCTGCCTGGCGAAACTTCATTAGCACTCTTACGCTTAGGTCAATTTGCGTAGGGCGGGTATATAGAGATATGTGAAAATGCTTGAAGTGGCCACTTATTATTAAAAATGTCCAAGGAAGCAAGATAAAGACAAAAGAGATCCCACCCTAAAACAAATGTGGCATGCCCCTCAAATTGGTTAAAAACACCAACATTTTTTTTAATTTTTATGAGTTTCCGGCTTACAGGATATGATGTCACTGAAATAAGATTGAGGAGGATGTAGCTTCATCTTATCAGTTCGCCAGGTCTAAGCTGGCAAAGGAAACTCAGGTGAAAGAGGTAACGTTCTGTAAAATTCGCACTTTAGTGAATTTGCGGATTAACGATCGTTCGTCTGAGCAAAAATTCTGCTGGCCATAGGTGGCAAAACTGCACTAGCGACAGTCTCTTTCACTAGTGGATTGTCCTCTATGTCTGTTAGTAAATTGGCGATGTCCCTGCGGATGAGATTTCTGGCAAAAAAAAATAAAAATAAAAAGTCACTTATAAATGTACCATCCTCTAGTTCTAGCATTTTGGGTTCAATCAGACATAAACAAGCATGTGCTTTTATAATACAAAACTGCTACATTTAATGGAAGAAATAATAAGCAGAGCTAAGTTATACAGTAATTCTGACAGCCCTAGGCACCTAACCGCTGTTTTTTGTGGGTTCTCTGGTGCTTGACAAGTACTGAGCTGTACGTGAAGCTTTTCCCACACTCACTGCAGGTATACGGTCTCTCCCCAGTGTGAGTTCTCTGGTGTTTCACAAGAGAGGAAGTCTGAGTAAAACACTTGCCACAGTCCGTGCAAGCAAAGGGTTTCTCCCCAGTATGGGTTCTCTGATGGTTCACAAGAGCCGACGTCTGGGAGAAGCTTTTTTCGCATTTGCCGCAGGCGTATGGCTTTTCTCCTGTGTGGATTCTCTGATGCTTCACCAGGGCAGAACTGTGAGAGAAACTTTTCCCACAGTCCCTACACGGATAAGGTCTCTCCCCAGTGTGTGTTCTCTGGTGATTTGCAAGGGCGGACTTGTCCATAAAGCTTTTTGGACACTGGGCGCATGCATATGGTTTCTCCCCTGTATGGGTTCTCTGATGTTTAAGAAGAGCTGAACTTTCTGTGAAGCTCTTGCTGCATTCACTGCAGCCATAAGGACCCTCCCCAGTGTGTATGCGCTGATGCCGTATCACATGTGACCTGCGTATAAAGCACTTCCCACACTGAGCACAGCAATATGGCTTCTCCCCCGTATGAGTTCTCAAATGAGTTAAAAGATTGGAACTCTGGGTGAAGCCTTTCCCACATTTACTGCAGATGTACGGCCTTTCCCCAGTGTGGGATCGCTGGTGCCTGACAAGGTGCAACTTACAGATAAAGCGTTTCTCGCAGTCATTGCAAGCATATGGTTTCTCCCCTGTGTGAGTTCTCTTGTGTATGACAAGCTGAGAACTGTCCATGAAACTCTTTCCGCATTTACCACAGAAGTAGGGTCTCTCTCCTATGTGGATCCTCTTGTGCCTTAAAAGATGGGAGCTACGGTTAAAGTCTTTTCCACATTCAGTACAGGTGTAGTATTTCTCTGCTGTTTGGGATTTTAGCCCAGCCATGCATTCAGCCCTTTTAGTGACTCCTTCATTCCATGCCTCTTGGTCTGATCCAATGTTACCATACACATGATTGGCTGTTGCACAGCTATCATTGCACGTTGTATTGTACAAAGATACAAGCTGCACTCTGTCTTCTCTTGGATATGCAGCCAGTTGCTCACGTGAACCGTAGAGTTTCCTACAGGTCACTCCCTCTATCTGCCAGTATTCCGTGTGAATACTCCTCTTCTGATTGGCCAAATCTTCCTGGTAAAAAGAAGTGCACGGTTCTTCCTTAATCCCGATGGATCCAGGACCTGCTGAGAGGTAATTTCAACCTTGTAAAACAATGGGCAATGGTGGCCATTGAAATTATAATTAGCAGTAGGTTGGTTTTTCTTCAACAAGAGCTCTAGGAACCATGAGGGAAAGGGGTTTATTGCTCAAAGTGTTTCATAAAGGACAAGGAAAGTCAATTATACATCACACATCCTCTCTAAAATGGTCCCCTCCCACACTTCACTACCCCACTGGCTCATACCTGATAATGAAAGGCAGAGTGCAGTGGGGTTAGCCCCCACTTGATGTACTTTGCCCAGGACAGTGATCACTGACCATGTACAGTTCAGGACCAGATCAGCTTCAATGATCATGCCCCTGCCTTCCACAGACATCGCAGCCACTAACCTTGCTTTTCTACTCTGCCTTTTTTGTACAGTTATAGCAAAAAAATTGAGCTGTACTGGGGAGTGCTTCAGGAGCTGGGTGGGGGCCTCTGCAGGGGACATTATGTATTAAATGGCTTTTCATGTGTATTACAGGACATCCCTAGTCTTTTAAAATGATTGCCTATAACGTTAGAATTCAGTAACAGGTGCAATTCTGATTCTGGGCTAGTGACACATAGGGACAGATTTACTAAGGGTCGAAGCGATTCGAAGTGAATTTTCGAATACAAAAAGTTCGAATTTAGAAGTAATTTTTTGGGTACTTCGACCATCGAATAGGCCACTTCGACTTGAAGTAAAAAAGTTCGACTTCGAAAATCAAAGTACTGCCTATGGGGACCTTCTAGAGCATTATTCTAAGTTTTTTGAAGGCGAAGTGAAATCGTTCGATTTGAACGATTTCATCATTCGATCGAACGATTTTACTTCGACTGCAAACGGCCAAATTCGATGCAAAAAAACGTTGAAGTAATCCAATTCGATGGTTGAATTTCGAAGTATTTTCAACTTCGTAATTCGACCCTTGATAAATCTGCCCCATAGCAATCAATCAGCAGGCAGCATTTACTGAACGCATGCATTTCATTGGGTTAGTAGACCAAAAGTGTTTTTTTATGCTGGCTGAAATGCATCCTATGCCAGCACTGCTGGACTGTTGAATTATTTTTTAACCTGTTACTTTTCTTGATGAATTACAATCCTAACGGACGCGGACATTTGTAGTACAACAACATTTAATAGGACGTCCCTGCAGAAGAATGATCCTTTACTATTGAACTTGAAAAGATAAAAATGCACCATCAGCATCTTTTTAAAAAACATCAAGTCAACCTGTCATCCCACCCAGTTTTAGTCATATATATATGTAACTGTTCTCCTAAAAGGAAAACTATACCTCCAAAATGAATGTTTAAAGGGGAACTCTGGCTTCCAAACCAAAATTTGATAAAGAGGCCACATAACACAGAAACCCCTAATATACACATCACAGTTACCTGTTTCTTCAAAAAGTATGAATAAATGCCATTTTCTGCTATGCTGAAATCCAGCTGTTTAACAGTTCTTCTCTTTCTGCATCATTTGAAATCCTGGCAGGGAAGGAGGGACTAAAACACTAATGTTACAAATTGTAACAACTTCTCCGCAGCTTACAAACAGCATGCAGGAACTACATAACCCACAATGCATTGCACTGGGATGTTCCTTTCCTTATTGAAATCACGTGTGCAGGGAATTGTGGGGTTTGGAGGATGCAGGCTGAGGACAGATGGCTGTTGATACAAAGTAACAGTAGTCAGCCAGCTCAGCAAAGTAGTCAGACAGATCAGCAGGAGAGCAGGGGGGCTAGGCTTAGGGAACTGCCCGAAACCATTAAAAATCATGAAAAGTCTGCATATTTTTTAATTGATGTATATCGCAAAGTTGCTTGAAATTATGTTTACTTTTCAAAAAGCTCAAGTTGTTTGTGTGGAGTTCCCCTTTAAGCAACAGATAGTTCATATTAAATTAAGTGGCATATTAAAGAATCTTACCAAACTGGAATATTTATATTTAAAATAATCTTGCCCTTTTACATCTCTTGCCTTGAACCACCATTTTGTGACGGTTTATGTGCTGCCTCAGAGATCACCTGACCAGAAATACTGCAGCTCTAACTGTAAAAGGAAGAAGTGAGGAAGCAAAAGACAGAACTCTGCCTGTTAATTGGCTCATGTGACCTAACATGTATGAATTGTTTGTGTGCACCGTGAATCCTAGAATCCCAGAGGGCAGCCCTAATTTTTTAAAATGGCAATTTTCTATTTTTGAATACCCAATGGCACATACTACTAAAAAAGTATATTATGAAAATTGTTTATTTACATGAAGCAGGATTTTACATCTGAACTGTTTTATGCACTATCTTATACCTACATTGTTTGGGGGGTATAGTTTTCCTTTAAAAGGCTGGTTCACCCTGAAGTTAACATGAAGTACGTTCTAGAATGGCCAATTCTTAGCAACTTTTTGGTCTTCATTTCGTATTTTGTATAGTTTTTTTAATATTTGTCGTCCACTTCTGAATCTTTCCAGTTTTCAAATGGGGGTCACTGACCCAGCAGCCAATAACCTATTGCTTTTTGAGGCTTCAATTTTCTTTTCTCATTTAAACCTCTGCCTCGCTGCTAGGGTAACTTGGACCCTAGCAACCAGAGAGCTGCTAAAATTCCAAACTGGAAAATTGGTAAACAAAAAGCTAAATAAACACAACTAATAATAAATGACGACCAGTTGCAAATTTAAACCATTTAAATTGCTCTGAACCTGCAAGATGGAGAGCACACCTGTAAGTAGGTCACTTTGCAGAGACAAGCATCTGAATACTCACCTCTATTTAAAGGCAGTTCATAAAGGTCCAGGCCCTGCCAAATTCTGGTTATGATTTCTGGGATCTCATGGATTAAACCTGTGAGTGGAAATGAAACATTTTAATAGATATCATAATGCTATTGCTTTTAACACATAGTGATTGGTTATTTAAATATTGGTGTGAATTGGCTGGCAAGAGCTCGTAGTACAACCAGAGGGCAAGTGGATTGTTCAGGGTCCTGGGAAGTTACATTTACAACATTTAGAAATGCAGATTTTTGACAAGCATGATCTAAAGACTTTGCATACAAGTATACTGCAATGGGAAATAAAGATGCGTGGTCGGATTTCCCAGAAATTCAGAAAACAAAATATATTAAAAGTACAAAATCATTTATTTGGATAAAAGATGGCCTAACTCGTTTCGTGCCTGTTGGAGTACTTAATCATAGGCTGATGGCCCCACCCCTGTAAATATATCTTTTATAGGTGTTGTGGCCAATCAAAAAACACCATTGAGAGACACTTACAACAACCAATCAAAAGCACCATCATTAGACCAATCACATTCATAAGAGTGTAGGATTCACAGTAAGTGAGTTATATATACATATACAGGTATGAGACCTGTTATCCAGAATGCTCGGGACCTGGGGTTTTCTGGATAACGGATCTTTCCATAATTTGGATCTTTATACCTTAAGTCTAATAGAAAATTATGTAAACATTAAATAAACCCAATAGGCTGGTTTTGCCTCCAGGATTAATTATATCTTAGTTTGGAACAAGTACAAGCTACTGTTTTATTATTACAGAGAAAAGGGAAATCATTTTTAAACATTTGGATTATTTGGATAAATTGGAGTCTATAGGAGACGGCCTTTCCGTAATTCGGAGCTTTCTGGATAACGGGTTTCCAGATCCCATACCTGCACATGTATATAAGAAAAAGGGGAAAAAGATGGGACAAGGGAAAACAATTATACAAAGTTTATAACCCAAGCTCAGACACTTATTGAAATATTTATAAACATATTCACAATATGGGAGAGTTGGCATTATAAGTATGCAGACTGCAGATTATTTTTCCACCTATGTTCATAGGGAAATTTACATATAGTAATAGCTGGAAATTTAAGGGTTGTTTTTAAGGGCAGATAGTTGATCAGGTTTATACATAATTCAAAAGAAAAAACTGAAAATCTGTGATATATTTCTAAATTGTTGGATAGATCTATACAGGGGTCTGACCTGATCAGTATATGCAGTTACTTAGAAACAAAAAGGAGAAAAAGTACCCCGTATAGTCCAAACTCAATAAATATAAAACCTTATGATTATACTTGGCTTGCGTAATCTATTTCTTGTCTTGGCAACTTTCAAATCAATTTTCAATTAATTGTTCACTAATAAAACACAATCGATTCTATTAATTAAATTAAAGGACCAGTAACATAAAAAAAAAATGTTTAAAAATTCGTTAGTGCACAATGAAAAATAAACACTAAGACAAAAGAAACTTTTAAATAGCAAAGCCTTTATTAAAAAATAACTTACAGAACGTCCACTTCCTGTCTGCTTCAGAAACGGCGAAAAGGCGACCATCCATCCTGCAACGATCAATTTCTTCTCCCTGGCTAGTCACTGACAGGCATCGCTTTCATCCACCTGCTGCTGTGTGTCTGTGGCTGCTGCTCCCGCTGTGTGCCCGTGACTGGCTGCTGACACTGCTCCCTGCGCTGACTCTGCCAAGCCGTCCCTTTCCCATGGTCCGAGCGCAGCCGACACTTCAGTACTGGTGGCGGCGTAGTGCAGGAAGCGGAGGGGTAGCGGCTGGGGCAGGGAGTGGTGGAGGCCCGGGCAGTCCGCAGCTCGGCGCTACCACCTGTGACTGCCCCAACTGCCATGAAGCTGAGGATCTGTCCCGCCGGTGCCGGCGATTCATGTGCAGCTGCTGCGCCAATGAGTGCGCAAAGCTTTCTGCAGCCAATGAGTCACTGTTGCATCAGCCTGGCGCTGAGTGTTTTTACGCCGCCACCAGTACTGAAGTGTCGGCTGCGCTCGGACCATGGGAAAGGGACGGCTTGGCAGAGTCAGCGCAGGGAGCAGTGTCAGCAGCCAGTCACGGGCACACAGCGGGAGCAGCAGCCACAGACACACAGCAGCAGGTGGATGAAAGCGATGCCTGTCAGTGACTAGCCAGGGAGAAGAAATTGATCGTTGCAGGATGGATGGTCGCCTTTTCGCCGTTTCTGAAGCAGACAGGAAGTGGACATTCTGTAAGTTATTTTTTAATAAAGGCTTTGCTATTTAAAAGTTTCTTTTGTCTTAGTGTTTATTTTTCGTTGTGCACTAACGAATTTTTAAACATTTTTTTTTTATGTTACTGGTCCTTTAAGTGATAGTTTAATAATAAAGTGCTTGGTGCCTGATAAAAAATTAATATAACCATTAATTAAATCACCCTAAAAATTATTAATCACTGATTAAAAGGAAGTGATTCCTTTATAAATGCAAAGTGCTAGTGCTTCAAAAATTACGGAGAATTGATCTATCCTTGGTATTAGTGTATAATAAATATAAAGTGTCTAGTGCTTCAATTGATTACGGTATTTCAAAATTCCTATAATTCATTAAAAAATGCCATACAAATGAAATTGATCAGATAAAACATTAAAAAGGGTAATTGATTTCCTGGAGCGCTTGAATTCATTGAAATAGATGGAAAAAAGAAAATACAGATAGTGGAGCTGTCCCAAGATCCCTGTCTCAATTTTTTCTATCTCAGGGACACCACAAAGTCAAGGCAGTCAAAGTATACTTGACTGTAGTCACAATATTATTTTAAGCTGTCTGATGGAGAGCTGTCTAAACGATAAGACTACAAATCCAGTAACCTTTAAGAGTGTAGGTAAGAGAAAGAGAGTGATGAATTCCAATGCCCCCAACAAAAATTAAGAGAAGACCCCTAGGGTACTTCCCCCAATAAACCGTTGCCCCAATTCCTATAGGGAACAGACAAAGGAAAACCTTCAGTGCTTTATTTATAGATAAAAATAAGCGCACTGAGGTAAAATAATGTATTTTTTTAAAAAAGAGCTTTTAAAACTTTATATCAGTCTTGCCAACTTGCGTTTCTAAGTTTATACATAATTGTTTGAGGTAGGTATGAGTCAGAGACAATATAATGATTATTTATTAATACAGGTATGGTACCGGTTATCCAGAATGCTCGGGACCTGGGGTTTTCCGGATAACGGATCTTTCCATAATTTGGATCTTCATACCTTAAGTCTACTAGAAAATCATATAAACATTAAATAAACCCATTAGGCTGGTTTTGCTGCCAATAAGGATTAATTATATCTTAGTTTGGATCGAGTACAAGTTACATTTTGATTATTACAGACTAAGGGGAAATACTAATGATTTGGATAAAATGGAGTCTATGGGAGACGACCTTTCCGTAATTCCGAGCTTTCTGGATAACGGGTTCCCGGATAACGGATCCCATACTTACCTAGATAGCACAAAGTCTCATAGTTGTCCAGCATCACATTGACATAAAGCAGTTTCTGCGTCTCTGCCAGATACCCCCACTCCTCCTCTGAGAAATACACTGCCACTTCATCAAACATAACCGGAGCCTGAAACACAGATTAGATGCTGTTAAATGACGTAGTCTGTGGAACAGGGATTGGGACGGAATCAATTAATCTACTGTACAGCTTCACCACTAATTTACATACTGACTCCATTGTGCTATTGCCCAAATCCCATTTTTCTTGCCCAACAAGGGACTCTGTTTCCTGTTGCCTTCTCTGCTGTTTATTTATAGCATTCTTGTGGGGGCTTGATACATTCAAGCCTTCTTGTGGGGGCTTGATACATTCTCAAGAGTCTTTAATCCCCAATGTGCGCATGTAATATAAGGTGCAAAGTTTCCTACAGGTCTATTTACCTATAAAAATCAGCCAATCAGTAGCAAACATCTTACTGCTTGTTATTGGTTTCTTTACTTGGACAAACTTTGTTCCTTTTATTACATATGGGAGGGTTTTGTCTTTCCTATTCCTTTATGATACAGTAATGTCAGTGGGCCCTAAATCCAGAGTAAGGTAACAGAGATAGGAAGGCTGATATGGCAGCAACACTTCTCAATCTCCTCACTGCTGATTCGCTCAATAGCCCCTAATTTGTTCTCTAAATGGCTTAGTGAGACTGTAGATTTGGCAAATCCTAACCCCATTAGGCTCGTTATTGTTCCCTCAGAAGCCCGTACAAACTTGCTATAACACCCAAGAACTGTCCATTTTTTCTAACCCCAGCACCAGAACCCCTAGCCCAGGAGTGCCCATACTTTACTAGTGAGGTCTACTTTTAGTGATGTTGTCCCATTATGATCTACATCCATAAAAGCATTGTTAGCATTCTGTTCCATGGAAAATATTACTTAAATAATGATTTATGAAAATGTATATTGATATATTTAACAAACAACTATTTATTATGTAACCGTAACATAAATATCTGAATGAACAGCATGAAATAGGAGGGTGATTTAGACAAGCTGTTTATTGACACTGTCTTGAAATCTACTGATCATCAGCGAAAGGTCTACTGGTAGATCCCGATCTACCTTTTGGGCACCCCTGCCCTAGCCCAATGCACTTGCTCATAATACGGTCCCTTAAATCTTGTTCCACTCTCCCAAAGACTCCAGCTTTTCTAAACCACGTTCGTTACCTTTGCTCCCAAATGGTTTATCTGCATCTTTAAGTCTTTTCAGTGCCTCCGTCATGAGCCTCAAATCCAGTCAAACGTCTGAAGGCAAACACATGTGCACATTATTAGTTGTTATTATTATCAGGTATTTATAAAGCACCAACATATTCTGCAGCACTGTACAATTTTAAGTGGACCTTTCACCCAGACATAAAAAGCTGTTTAATAAAAGTCCTTTTCAAGTTAAACATGAAATCCAAATTCTTTTTTTTATTAACGCATTCATAGCTGTTGTAAACTTGTTTAAAAATCTCAGCTGTCAATCAAATATTGTCTGCCCCGCCTCTATTTCCTTCTCTTCGCCATCTAATTGTGTAACCAGGACATGGAGATGGACATCAGGTCCCACATTCTGGTGCACAAACAAGATTCTGAAATGATACAAGGCTTGTCTTAATAACAGTGTCCACAAAATGGCTCCTGCCTGCTATAATTAATTCCCAGACCGAAGGAAACAAGATTCAAATAATTTCTAGTGTATTTGAAGTTCATTTTGCTTGACTAACGTGATAAAGTAGGATTTGGAATAATTTTTTTGGGTGACTGTCCCTTTTAAGGGTTTACACATTAAACATACCGATTCCATACAAATACTAATTAATAGAGCCAGTAGAGGGCCCTGCTCATTAGAGCCTACAGTTCAAAGGTACTCAGGGCTTAGCCAGACATACCAGTTAATTCTATATAGTAACAGCACTGTATCCAGATATACAGATATAGGATCTGTTATCCGGAAACCCGTTATCCAGAAAGCTCAGAATAATGGAAAGGCAGTCTCCCATAAACTCCGCTTTATCTGAATAATCCCAATAACAATTATATATGTTTTCTCTGTAATAATAAAACGAAGATATAATTAATCCTTATTGGAGGCAAAACCTATTGGGTTTAATGTTTAAATGATTTTCTAATAGAAGTAAGGTTTGAAGATCCAAAGTAAGGAAAGATCCTTTATCCAGAAAATCCCAGGTCCTGAGCATTCTTGATAACAGGTCACATACCGGTACCAGTTATTTCTATACAGTACTTACGCTAATAGTTATTGTACAGTGCTTTCTTATCTCAGGACAGTTCTGTTGTTTGCACAAACTTAGCCAAAGTAGTGTTGGATACATTGCTTTTAGCTGATCTGCAGAAGGTGCGTATTGACCACCTGAATCCAAGGGCCCTTATAAGTGAAAATAAAGGAGATTTAAATAAAGATATGTTTAGCAGTATGGTGGTCCTAGTGCCCCTTTAACTTCATTACCATATTTATCTTGACGTTAACACTTAGTATGTTATAGAATAGCCAGTTCTAAGCAACTTTTCAATTGGTTTTAGCATAAGGATTTATTTTCCCCACTCAAAAGTCATAGCACAACATTTGTATGCATATTTTTATTTGTATAGTGCTCCTTGAGGGCAAAGCAGTCAATTAGTAGAAGAAACAGGGGGTCATTACAATAATAAGTACAAATTTAAGTATAAAACTACAATACACATAAGTATAAAGTATAGTTGACGTACTACAGGAATGTGGAGCCTGTGGCCCTGGAGCTAAAACTCCCAGAATCCTCCAACCCATCCATAGAAGTGAGTGCACTTTGCTAATGTTGGTAACTGTACATCTAAACAGCTGGTCCACAGGTTGGACATTCTGATCTCTCGCTTAATAACTGCCAAAAATCTGAAATAGTTAAAATGATACACCACCACTACCAATAATTCTGCCATTGGCATGATCTGGCTCACTGGACATTCTAAGAGTTGTTGTCCAACTTAAAGGGATGATTAGCTTTTAGAATGTTATAGAATGGCTAATTCTGAGCAGCTTTTCAAGTCACTTTTTTATTTTTCGTATATGGTTTTTGAATTGTTTGCCTTCTTCTTCTGACGATTTCCAGCTTTCAATTGGGGGGGGGGTCACTGACCCCATCTACAAAAAAATGCTCTGTAAGGCTACAAATGTATTGTTTTTGCTATTTTGTATTATTCCTCTTTCTGTTCAGGCCTCTTCTATTTATAGTCCGGCTTCTTAAGGTGGCCATAGACGCAAAGATCCGCTCGTTTGGCAACATCGCCAAACGAGCTGATATTTCCCCGATATGGCATTTACAAGCATGGCTATATCGGGGGTAATCTGATTGTTCGGCCGAACGATCCGATTACGATGCGCAATGGGCTCATTGGGTCAAAATTAACCCTGACCAATCAACCAAACCACCAGACGAAAGATGTCGGCACACGCCACACACGATACGAAAATCGTATGAATCCTCGATTTGTACGATAGGATCTGTGTGTGTATGGCCAGCTTTATTATTCATATCAATGTATGGTTGCTAGGGGAATTTGGACCCAAACAACCAGATTGCTGAAATGTCAAACAGTAGCGCTGCTGAATAAAAAGCTAAATAACCCAAAAACTACAAATAATAAAAAAATGAAAACCAATTGCAAATGATCTCAGGATGTCACTCTCTACATCATACTAAGGGGAATTTAAATGGAACACAACCCCTTTCCATCTCTCAGGACATTATTTAAATACATCATTGTATATCCCTTATGGTACAACGTCTGTTGGTAAATGATAGTGAAATGACATACAGGTGAGAATAGCAAGAGCAGCAGGAGGGCTGCAGGGAGGACATACCAGCATTATTTATAGTTGTCAAGACCCTCTAGAGATGAAACCAATCAGATTGAACCTATTAGCACTGTTCAGCCTCTAGTTCGCTGGGGATGCTGGGAATTGTAGTTCAGAGCAGGTAAATATCCCTCCAGAAACAATACAGATCAGCCACACAGGGAGGCCTATAAAGCCTCATTGTAAATGAATGGGTATCCAGTTACCTGTCCTCTCCTTTAGCCTTTATTCCTCCAGGCTGCCAGTGCAGGGCTCAGGGGGCTCCCAGAGAGGAGGGAGTCACATAGTCACTGGCAAGGCTGACCTTCCTGCTAGTGTGGCATTGCCATGAGGAGATACCGCTTATCCGCAGCCAAACTCCCACCATCCTTCGCAGCGAGGAAGGTTTTGGGTTCGCATATAGGCAGAGAGCCTCAATCCCTCAAAGCGGTGGAAAGAACTACAACTACCATGAAGCAACGCGTCAACGGATGTTACGAAATGACTTCACTCAGTGCCGCTGACTACTTGCATGCTGGGAAGTGTAGTCCTGCAGCAGGGGCTATTAACCAAATCGCTTAGCCCATAGAAAGTCGTAAGACTACAACCTCCAAATGTTAGCGCGACAGCCTCACGTGTAGCGTGTATCAGCCAACCACGGAGCTCAGACGTAGCCACACCCCCTTCCCCTTTACACACAAAGGCTTTAGGCTGTACCAGGTAAGAGACTTGGGAATGTAGCGGGTTATGTGGGGTTGGATAGAGTCTCCATTGAACCTCAGGCTGTGGGGCTGCCTTTATTGGTGCTTCTAACCCTGTGTTGGTATCATCTGACAGCAGCACACAGACAGCCACATTATGAAACCAACAGTGTAACATTATAATGATTGCAAGCTCTGTGAGCAAGTGCAGTCCATTCTCTTTCTTTCCCTTTCTACAATCCTTCCTGTTCCTGAGATGATCCTGTACATCAGTGATCCCCAACCAGTAGCTCACAAGTAACATGTTGATCATCAACCCCTTGGATGTTGCTCCCAGTGCCCTTAAAGTAAATGCTTGTTTTTGAATTGCAGTTTTGGAGACAAGTTTAGTTGCATAAAAACCAGGTGTAGTGCCAAACAGAGCCTCCTGTAGCTGCCAGTCCACATAGGGGCTACCAGTAGCCAATCACAGCCCATATATGGCACCCCAGGAACGTATTTCATGCTTGCGTCGCTCCCCAACTTTTTTACATTTCAATGTGGCTAAAGGGTAAAAAGGGTTGGGGACCCCTGCTGTACATGAAGACTGCTAGCTGTCCCGGGGTTACATTCAATGTTTGTATAAAGGATAATGAAAATAACCAACTATATAGTTGCCTTTAGTATAACGGTACGGCTTTGTAAAAGTGACCAGCTGCACAGACATAGTACAGGTCAATGTTTGCATCAAAGTTACTTTTCCAAAAACCTTTTGTGTGTGAGGTCACTGGATACCTGACTGAATAACACAGGGCTGCAGGAGTCATTGACCTACCTAGTGTGATGGGTAACATTTCATATGTGTGACACGTTTACCACTATATCTAATCCCCCCAAATTGCCCACTTTATTTAATCCCCCTCAAAATGGACCACTATATCTAATCCCCCAAATGAACCACTATATCTAATCCCCCCCCCAAACGGACCACTATATCTAATTCCCCAAATGGACCACTATATCTAATTCCCCAAATGGACCACTATATCTAATCCTCCCAAATAGACCACTATATCTAATCCCCCAAATGGACCACTATATCTAATCATCTAAAATCAACCACTATATGTAATCCCCCAAATGGACCACTATATCTAATCCCCCCAAATGAACCATTATATCTAATCCCCCCCCAAATGAACCACTATATGAAATGACCACTATGTCTAATCTGCCAGATGAACCACTATATCTAATCCCCCCCAAATGAACCACTATATCTAATCCCCCCCAAATGGACCACTATATCTAATCCCCCAAATGAACCACTATATGTAATGACCACTATATCTAATCAGCCCAAATGGACCACTATATCTAATCAGCCCAAATGGACCACTATATCTAATGGCCCCAACTGGACCACTATATCCAATCCCCCCAAATGAACCACTATTTCTAATCCCCCCAAATGAACCACTATTTCTAATCCCCCAAATGAACCATTATATCTAATCTCCAAATGGACCACTATATCTAGTCCCCCAAATAGACCACTATATCTAATCCTCCCAAATGGACCACTATATCTAATCCCCCAAATCAAACACTATATGTAATCCCCCAAATGGACCACTATATGTAATGACCACTATATCTAATCCCCCCAAATGGACCACTATATCTAATCCCCCAAATGGACCACTATATCTAATCCTCCCAAATGGACCACTATATCTAATTCCCCAAATCAAACACTATATGCAATCCCCCAAATGGACCACTATATCTAATCCCCCCAAATGGACCACTATATCTAATCCCCCCAAATGAACCACTATATCCAATCCCCCCCCCAAATGAACCACTATATCTAATCGCCCAAATGAACCACTATATCTAATCGCCCCAAATGGACCATTATATCTAATTCCCTAAATGAACCACTATATAATCCCCCAAATGGACCACTATTGCTAATCCCCCCAAATGAACCAATATATCTAATCCCCCCAAATGGACCACTATATCTAATCCCCCCCAAATGAACCACTATATGTAATGACCACTATATCTAATCGCCCAAAATTAACCACTAAATCTAATCCCCCCAAATTAACTACTATATCTAATCCCCCAAATGGACCACTATATCTAATCCCCCAAATAAACCACTATATTGAATCTCCCAAATGAACCACTATATCTAATCCCCCCAAATGAACCACTATATCTAATCCCCCCAAATGAACCACTATATCTAATCCCCCCAAATGAACCACTATATCTAATTCCCCAAATGAACCACTATATCTAATCCCCCAAATGGACCACTATATCTAATTCCCCAAATGGACCACTATATCTAATCCCCCCAAATGGACCACTATATTTAATCCCCCAAATGAACCACTATATGTAATCCCCCAAATGGACCACTATATGTAATCCCCCAAATGGACCACTATATTTTATCCCCCAAATGAACCACTATATCTTATCCCCCTCAAATGAACCACTATTTCTAATCCCCCAAATGGACCACTATATGTAATCCCCAAATGGACCACTATATGTAATCCCCCAAATGGACCACTATATGTAATCCCCCAAATGGACCACTATATCTAATCCCCCCCAAATGAACCAATATATCTAATCCCCCCCAAATGAACCACTATATGTAATGACCACTATTTTTAATCCCCCAAATGAACCACTAGCTCTAATCCCCCCCCACAAATGGACCACTATATCTAATCCCCTAAATGAAACACTATGGGGCAGATTCACTAAGCTCGAGTGAAGGATTCGAATGAAAAATACTTCGAATTTCGAAGTATTTTTTGGGTACTTCGACCATCGAATTGGTTAAATTCGTTCGAATTTGATCGAAATCGAACGAAATCGAACGATTCGAAGTAAAAATCGTTCGACTATTCGACCATTCGATAGTCGAAGTACTTGCCCTTTAAAAAAAACTTCGACCCCCTACTTCGGCAGCTAAAAGCTACCGAAGTCAATGTTAGCCTATGGGGAAGGTCCCCATAGGCTTGCTAACCTTTTTTTGATCGAAGGATTTTCGTTCGATCGTTGGATTAAAATCCTTCGAATCGTTCGATTCGAAGGATTTAATCATTCGATCGAACGAAAAATCCTTCGATCGTTCGATCGAAGGATTAGCGCTAAATCCTTCGACTTCGATATTCGAAGTCGAAGGATTTCAATTCGAGGGTCGAATTTCAAAGTATTTTTTACTTCGAAATTCGACCCTTAGTGAATCTGCCCCTATATGTAATGACCACTATATCTAATCGCCCCAAATGGACCACTATATCTAATCCCCCCAAATGAACCACTATTTCTAACCCCCCAAATGAACCATTATATCTAATCTCCAAATGGACCACTATATTTAATCCCCCAAATGGCCCACTATATCTAATCCCCTCCAAAACGGACCACTATATCTAATCCCCCAAATGGACCACTATATTTTAACCCCCCCAAAGGTTGTATGGTATGAGTTTGGGTGACTTTCTTGAACAGAAAAGTTGTTGTGATGGCTTTCCAGGATTTTCTATGGGGGCAGCAATGGCCACGTTTGTGTGTTGCTCAGAACTTGTCTCCTATGGAAAGTCTGAGCTTATTAAGAAATAATAACACAAAAAAATGAAAGTGTTTTAAAGGAATGATAATAAAATGTACTGTTGCCTGCACTGGTACAACTGGTATGGTTGCTTCAGGCTAACTATAGTTTATATAAAGAAGCTGATGTTTAATCATGGGGGCAGCCATTCAAGCACAGGATACACAGTAGATAACAGATAAGTACTACTATAGTTTATATAAAGAAGCTGCTGTTTAATCATGGGGGCAGCCATTCAAGCACAGGATACACAGTAGATAACAGATAAGTACTACTATAGTTTATATAAACAAGCTGCTGTTTAATCATGGGGGCAGCCATTCCAGCACAGGATACACAGTAGATAACAGATAAGTACTACTATAGTTTATATAAACAAGCTGCTGTGTAGCCATGGGGGCAGCCATTCAAGCACAGGATACACAGTAGATAACAGATAAGTACTACTATAGTTTATATAAACAAGCTGCTGTTTAATCATGGGGGCAGCCATTCAAGCACAGGATACACAGTAGATAACATATAAGTACTACTATAGTTTATATAAACAAGCTGCTGTTTAATCATGGGGGCAGCCATTCAAGCACAGGATAGACAGTAGATAACAGAGAAGTTCTGAAGAATCACGTTGTATACTACAGAGCTTATGTTATCTGCAGTGTATCCTGTGCCTTCTGTTAACCCCCCGAAACGTTGATGCACAGGTGTCCACAATAAAAGGGGTAAGCTCCCCACCTGCAACAAATATGTTGTCTGTGCGACTCTCTTAAAAACTCTTATCTACATTGTGCTGACAAGTGCCGACTATCTAGGGAGATTTGCACCACCAGTGCAGGAGAGTCACAGGAAAGGTGAGAGGTGTGATATATTCCCATACTGCCCCCAGGGCTACACAACAGCTTGTTTATATAAACTATAGTAGTCTTTCTGAAGCAAACACACCAGTTGTACCAGTGCAGCACAACAGTACATTATATTGTCATTCCTTAGTTTAAAAGACAAATTTTTTTGGTGTTACTGTTCCTTTAACTATATTGCTATGTAAAGGCCAGTGCTCCAAAATAATTTTATAAACAGTGTCTGACTTATACCATAAAGTACCCCAGGGGCATCTAGAGGTACAAAGCTGTCCTCTTCTTTTCAGACACCACTGTATTGTAAATATACAAATACAGGTATTGTAGAATGCTCGGGACCTGCGGTTTTCCAATTAAAGGAAAACTATACCCCCAAAATGAATACTTAAGCAACAGATAGTTTATATCAAATTGAATGACATATTAAAGAATCTTACCAAACTGGAATATATATTTACATAAATATTGCCCTTTACATCTCTTGCCTTGAACCACCATTTCGTGACTCTTATCTGTGCTGCCTCAGAGATCACCTGACCAGAAATACTACAACTCTAACTGTAACAGGAAGAAGTGAGGAAGCAAAAGACAGAACTCTGTCTGTTAATTGGCTCATGTGACCTTACATGTGGTTTGTATGTGAGTACAGTGAATCTTACGATCTCAGGGGGTGGTCCTTATTTTTTAAAATGGCAATTTTCTATTTATGATTACCCAATGGCACATACTACTAAAAAAGTATATTATTATGATAATGGTTCATTTATATGAAGCAGGGTTTTACACATGAGCTGTTTTACTCAGTATCTTTTAATAGAGACCTACATTGTTTGGGGGGTATAGTTTTCCTTTAAGGGATCCTTCCATAATTTGGATCTTCATACCTTAAGTCTACTTTAATTTAAACATTAAATAAACCCAATAGGCTGACCTTGCTTCCAATAAGGATTAATTATATCTTATTTGGGATTAAATACAAGATACTGTTTTATTATTAGAGAAAAGGGAAATTATTTGTAAAAGTGTGAGTTATGTAATTATAACAGAGTCTATTGGAGATGGCTTCCCTTAATTCGGAGCTGATGAGATAACTGGTTTCTGGATAATGGATCCCATATCTGTACTTGTTAATAATATTTCTCTGTCATCATAGGGGGACACAGGGACGATGGGGTTAAGCTCCACCCTCCAGGAGGCAGGACACTTACTAATAAATTTGTGGGCGTGCCTAACCGGCTTAACCCCCACACTCCAGCTTATCCAATCAGTTTTTTAAGTGTCCTGTTACCAGGAGGATGGACGTCCAGCGATGTTAGTCAAGGATGACTATTCTCTTTCTGTGGTCTTACTCTGGGCAGCGTATGTTTGTCCTTAGTACAGTCCCAGTATTCTCCGCCCACCGGGGTCATTTCTAGCCGCTATAGGCTATAACGACCACCCAGACGTATCCCTGCTAAGTTTGGCGATGGCAGACGGTCTGGCCGGGATGGGCACGAGGTGAGTACCTGCCTTGGGCATAACAACTCACCTCACAGTTCTGGCTTGGCAGCCTCCCCCCTAGCAGGGAAGCCCTCCCCCTGTTCCCCCCCCTTATCCTTACTGTTTGGTAAGGGGTGCAGGGCGTGCTCCTGTACTGGCCGGTTCTCTCCCTCCATGCTGTTGTCTGGGCGCCCGCTGCGCCTTCTGTCTAACTGAGGAGACGGCTGAGGGGGGAGAGGGCCGGATCACGCTGCGCTGGAACGCATGCGGCGTATGCGTTCCGGCGGCCATTTTGCGCACGTTGTGCGCATGCGCGTATGCGTTCCAGCGGCCATCTTGCGCACTTTGTGCGCATGCGTATGCGTTCCAGCGGCCATCTTGCGCACATAGTGCTTCTGCTGCGCACCGGATGGTTCATTTCTCCGCTCCTGCAAGTACTAGCGAGTTGTAAGCGGTTGCTGGCTGCCCCACACTCCTACTTACCCAATCTCCATGGCAGAAGGTAGGTCAGAGGGGTTATTCACCAGGGCAGGGGGGAAGGCTGCCAAAACAGCGCAGATTAAATTTTTTGCCTGTGCCAATTGCAATGTTAAGCTGCCTCGAGGGCAGGGGGAGCCGCTCTGTAAATCCTGTTTAGTGGGGCAGAGTACAGCGCTCATTTCAGAAGATGTTTCAAGCCCACCAGCGGCTCAGCCAGAGAATCCTTCAAGGGAGAGTATTTCTCAAGGTCAGGGGCTCAGCTCAGATGCTGATGTGCCAGCACCATTGTGGGCCATTCATTTAACACAGTCCCTTGCTTCCTTGCAGGGTCTTCCCTCTATTGCTGACAATTTAGGAAGAATGTTAGCCAGACTTGACCAAAAGACTAGCTCTAAGCGAAAGCGGTCTGAAGAAACTAAAGTGCCTACTACGTCTGTTCATTGTTTGTCTGACGAATCTGCAGCTGAGCAGGCATCCTCACAATCTGAGGGAGAATTACTTCCTTCTGAAGTTTCGTCTGGGGAGGAGGAAGAAACTGTGGAGGACCACAGAGAGCATGATTGTCAGCATGATGTGGAGGGTATTATTAAGGGTGTTATGGATGTGTTGAATATATCACAAACGCCCAAATCCCAGGATGATTTGGGGTTATTCAAGAGGAAGCAAAAATCCGAAGTTTGTTTTCCTTCTCATGAGCATCTTCTTCACATAATACAAGAAGAGTGGAGTGTTCCAGAAAGAAAGTTTCAGACGACTAGGAAATTTTCTAAGTCTTATCCATTTTCTAAAGAACTGGTAGAAAAGTGGACTAATCCCCCAGCAGTAGATGCACCTGTATCAAGATTGGCCAAGTCCACTACATTGCCGGTCACAGATGCGGCATCCTTCAAAGACCCATCTGACCGAAGATTGGAAGGTTTTCTTAGGTCAATTTATTCTTCGTCTGGGTCAGCTCTTCGCCCATGCCTGGCTTCGGCTTGGGTGGCCAGAGCAATACAAGCGTGGTCTGAATCGCTTGTCAAGGACATCCAGAATGCAGTTTCCAGATCCGATCTGTTATCATCAGCCAATGCGATAGCAGAGGCATCGGCTTATTTGTGCGACTCCGCACTAGACACAGTTCAAGTCACGGCACGTACTTCCGCTCTTTCTGTTGCAGCACGTAGAACATTGTGGCTGAAAAATTGGTCAGCAGATCTGAGTTCTAAGAAGTCCTTGACATCTCTTCCATTCAAGGGACAGCGCCTGTTTGGTGAAGAGCTCGAAAAAATTATTTCGCAGGCGACGGGAGGAAAAAGCACTTTTCTTCCACAGGCCAAAAGTAAAACAACTACGGCCACCAGACGGGGAAGGTTTTTTCGTGGTTCAAGTAGACGATACATACGAAGAAACAATTCACCACAGCGGTCACACTTTCGAGCCAAAACAAACGACAAAAGTCGCATGCATTGGAAGACCAATCGACCGGTTATCAAGCCCGCAGCAGATAAGTCTTCGTCAGCCTGACGGGGTACCCCTTCCGGAGTCGGGGGAGCGTATTGGGGGCAAGTTACTCCAATTCCGGGAGGTGTGGATCAACCATGCGTCAGACATGTGGGTGAACGAAATTATTTCCGAAGGTTACCACATAGATTTCTCAACCATTCCTGGCAAAAGATTCATCATGTCCAGGGTTCCTGCAGATCCAGACAAAGCTGCTGCCTTTCTAAATTGCATCACAAATTTAGAACAAACTGGAGTGATTGTTCCAGTGCCACATTCAGAGAGATTTTCCGGATTCTATTCCAACATTTTCATTGTGCCAAAGAAAAACGGCTCCTTCAGGCCGGTACTAGATCTCAAACAGCTGAACAAGTTCGTCAGATCAGTACGATTCAAAATGGAGACTCTGAGATCAGTGATAAGAGGGATGGAGAAAAATCAACTGCTGATGTCTATCGATATCAGAGATGCGTACCTCCATGTACCAATCTGGCCGCCGCATCACTCCTTCCTTCGATTCGCATTCAGGAACCAACACTACCAGTTTGTGGCTCTGCCATTCGGACTCTCTTCAGCCCCCAGAGTGTTCACAAAACTAATGGCAGTATCGGCGGCGGCATTACGTCTGCAAGGGATTTCAGTCACTCCTTATCTGGACGATCTGCTTCTGAAAGCCAGATCAGAGGAAAAGGCAGAGGAAGATCGGAGCAAGGCAATCAGTCTTCTGCAGAATTTTGGCTGGACCATAAATTGGTCGAAGTCCAATTTGCGACCCAGTCATCACATGACATTCCTGGGTCTTGAGTTCAATACCATTACACAAATGGTGCATCTTCCGTTGGACAAGCAAATGAAGGTCATGAAGCAAGTCCGTCTACTCCTCCGAGATCAGAGTCCAACTGTTCATCTAGGAATGAGAGTACTGGGACTCATGGTTGCTACCATAGAAGCCGTTCCATTTGCACAGATTCACTTACGACCATTGCAAGCGAACATTCTAGCGTCATGGAGAGGGGGAGCTCTCACTCGCAAGCTCAATCTATCTCAGTCGACAAGAGTAGCCATCCAGTGGTGGCTGCGACCGACCAATCTCTCCAAGGGTCAATCCTGGGCGACGCAAGATTGGAAGATAATTTCCACAGATGCCAGTCTGAGGGGTTGGGGAGCAACCTGGGACAACTTGTCTGCCCAAGGCCAATGGTCTCCAGGGGAGTCCAAACTTCCAATCAACATCTTAGAGCTAAGGGCAATAAGACTAGCTCTGGCCGAATGGACAGAGTTATTACAGGCAAGTCCGGTTCGATTACAGAGCGACAATGCTACCGCAGTGGCGTACATAAACCGCCAGGGAGGTACTCGCAGCAAAGCGGCGCTGTTGGAAGCTCAACAAATTCTCAGTTGGGCAGAAACCAACGAAGTACAGCTGTCCGCGATCCATATCCCAGGAGTTCTAAATACCAAAGCAGACTACCTCAGCAGAATTCGTCTAGATCCGGGAGAATGGGAACTTCACCCAGAAGTGTTTGCAAAACTAGTACTCCATTGGGGACAACCACAGGTCGATCTAATGGCGTCAAGAAACAACACAAAGGTGCCTCGGTTCTTTGCTCGTTACCGAGAGAGACTGGCAGCAGGGGTCGACTCAGAAGTGGCAGTTCAATCTAGCGTACATATTCCCTCCGCTACCCATGCTTCCACGAGTCCTCAAGAAGATC
Organism: Xenopus laevis; assembly: GCF_017654675.1. Lineage (NCBI taxonomy): Eukaryota > Metazoa > Chordata > Amphibia > Anura > Pipidae > Xenopus > Xenopus laevis. The sequence continues at coordinate 140,094,432 of NC_054375.1, forward strand.
AGACAGTCAGACATCACGGTAATTGTGGTGGCTCCTTACTGGCCTCGGAGGACTTGGTTTTTCGACCTTCAGGAAATGTCAATAGCACAACCGATACGTCTCGAGAACAGGCCGGACCTTCTGTTCCAAGGGCCCGTGGCACATCACAACCCAGGGCTGTTCGCTTTGACGGGATGGCTGTTGAGGCAGACATCTGGCGAAAACAAGGGTTAACAGAAGAAGTTATTGCCACATTATTGAGAGCTCGTAAGTCTTCATCTTCAAAATCATACTACAGAGTCTGGCAATCCTATCGGAGTTGGTGCGAGGAGTTCAATCTATCCTTTCACAAGCTTAGCATTCCGAGAGTTCTGTCTTTCCTGCAGCGCGGGCTCAGGCGAGGTCTAAAACTCAGCTCTCTGAAAGTACAAGTATCAGCTCTGTCAATTCTATTTCAGTCCAAACTAGCCTTGAATGATACAGTACGCACTTTTCTTCAAGGAGTGGCACATATAGTTCCTCCATATCAGCCTCCAGTTCCAGCATGGGATTTAAATGTTGTTCTCGAAGCCCTTCTGGATCCACCATTCGAACCGATGGGATCTATTTCAGATACTTGGCTTACCTGGAAGGTAGTGTTCTTAATGGCAATTACATCCACTAGAAGAGTGTCAGAACTGAGTGCACTATCGGCAGATCCATCTTTTCTAGTGTTCCACAAAGATAAGGCAGTCCTACGCACAGTTCCGTCTTTCCTTCCTAAGGTGGTCTCGTTATTTCACATCAACCAAGACATTGTTGTTCCCTCTCTCTGTCCGGAACCAAAGAATGATAAGGAACGTCGACTACACAACTTAGATGTAGTTAGAGCCTTACGATGGTATATTGAAAAATCAAGGTCTTTTCGACGGTCTCAAACTCTCTTCGTATTACCATCAGGGCCCAGGAAGGGTCTTCCTGCATCTAAAGCTACCATTTCTAGATGGATCAAGGAGACCATCAGACAGGCATACATGGCCAAAGGGAAGATTCCACCGGAGGGAATTCGAGCTCATTCTACAAGAGCAATCGGAGCTTCCTGGGCTTGGCGTAATTCGGCCTCATTGGACCAGATTTGCAGGGCGGCTACCTGGTCCTCTGTACATACTTTTACAAAATTCTATAAAGTTGATATTTTTTCTTCAGCTGAAGCATCTTTTGGGCGCAAGGTGCTTCATTCTGTGCTGAAGTAATGGTTAATTCGTTTTTCCCGCCCTGCTGTTTTTGGGGGCTGCTTTGTTAAGTCCCCATCGTCCCTGTGTCCCCCTATGATGACAGAGAAAACAGGATTTTTTATACTTACCGTTAAATCTGTTTCTCTGTGATCAATAGGGGGACACAGGGCGGCCCGCCCTAAAACTTTTGTTTATTGACTGTTTGGTCATGTCGGGATAATTCCCTGATTTACCTTCTACGTGGGTTATTATTATTTTGATTATTACGTAATCTTGTTACAGCATCTTTTGTGACAAACTGATTGGATAAGCTGGAGTGTGGGGGTTAAGCCGGTTAGGCACGCCCACAAATTTATTAGTAAGTGTCCTGCCTCCTGGAGGGTGGAGCTTAACCCCATCGTCCCTGTGTCCCCCTATTGATCACAGAGAAACAGATTTAACGGTAAGTATAAAAAATCCTGTTATCTGTCACTATGCCTAAGGCTACCCATACTTATGCTGTTTGGGATGTGACTTTAGTTACACTGGGCTCTTGTACAAGGGAAATGGAATAGCAGCCCTGTAGTGTGGAACACGTATGTCCAGAATTATTACAAGGTTTTAGTTGCCTTTCGGCTAGGCCTTATAAGACCAGACCTTTGTTATTATATTAAAAATTAGTTAGAATTTTTTTTCTTGTAAACGATACTTTTCCCATCCAACACGATATTGGTTTATATGTTTAATCCACTTGCTCCAGTTGCACCCTCCCAAGATGTCGGAATGTGACTCAAGTCTTCCAGAAGAACGTATCTCTGAGAATGAGCCGGCAGAGGAGGTGAGTAGATGTTTCTACAAAGATATACTAAAGTAGAAGACCCTCCCCTCCCCCCTCCATAGTTGCACTTCTGTGTTTCCTTTGTATTTCCCTTATATTAATATTACCCCGGTTACTTCTAGCTTCCGTGAAGGTTTTACTGCATCTCTGTGCAGGTTTAGACATACATAAGAAGTCATTGTTCTGGGGTTCTATGGCCGCAACATCCCACAGACCCCACGTAATTTTATAGTATCCGACTTTGGAAAACGTATGCCATCCTGCTGGCAATTTCTATTCTTGCCGGTGGGAAGGAATTTCAGAGAGATTAGTCGCCTGCTGTAGAAAGATTTGTCACTCTAAGGGTCAGGGCACACCTGCAGATTTGGGGAGATTAGTCGCCCGGCGATAAATCTTCGGGGAGACTAATCTCCCCGCACTGCCTCCCCGCCGGCTAAATGTAAATTGCTGGTGCCGATGGCACTCGAATTGATTCGTTTTCTGAAGTTGCCACGAATTTTCCTCGTGAGGCAACTTCGGGTGGCTTTGGGAAATGGAACGCTCCGAGTGCCATCCCACCGGCAATTTACATTGTAGCCAGCGGGGAGGCAGTTCGGGGAGAAGAAGAGGAGTCGCCCCGAAGAAGAGGAGATTTGTCATCAGCAGACTAATCTCCCTGAATCTGCCTGTATAAAGATACATAGAGCCACTAGTAGCAGCAATTTGTCATGGCTACAAAATAGACAATAGTAATAATTGGCTTTGCTATGTGTTTTTTAGCAGTAGCAATTCTCAGTATTGTCTATGGTAGGTTATATTTTTGGAGCCACAAAAAGTAGCTGCTACTAGCAGCTTTGGAGCTTGTGTCATAGACAATACTAAGAATCGCCTCTCCTAAAAGACATGTAGTATCTTAGCAAAGGCATTTAAAGAAAACTGCACCGGCCCAGAGTTATTCCAGGGAGCACCAGGGAGCACCATGGAGCGATCAGCTTCCGGCTTTTTCTTTCCTTGTGCATATGCAGTAGCGCTAAAAGCCGAACTTAAACAAAGAAGCCGGCTATTTAGTTCTACTGTGCATGTGTCTGCCCCGGGAAATTTGAAGAAAGAAGAAGGACGATCGCTCCGTGGTGCTCACTGGAAGAACCCCTGGACCAGTGCAGATTTCTGCTGATAGGAGCAATGGCCCGGGGTTTGAGCTTAGTATATACAATTATATCATTATTATATGTTGTGTAATAACCAAAGTGCTAGTGAAAACGAAGGCTGATTTCAGTTTCTGGACTTTAGATTCCTGTCATGTATTATGAAGATGAAGATTTATTGGAAGACGAAGGCCGGTCTTCAGTACACAAGGCAAAGCTATCAATGATGCATAAGGATTGCACTGAAGGTAAAAATATTCCCCTCTTTTTAAAGGGATCCTGTCATCGGAAAACATGGTTTTTTCAAAACGCATCAGTTAATAGTGCTATTCCAGCAGAATTCTGCACTGAAATCCATTTTTAAAAAGAGCAAACAGATTTTTTAATATTCAATTTTGAAATCTGACATGGGGCTAGACATTTTGTCAATTTCCCAGCTGCCCCTGGTCATGTGACTTGTGCCTGCACTTTAGGAGAGAAATGCTTTTTCAGGCTGCTCTTTTTCCTTCTCAATGTAACTGAATGTGTCTCAGTGGGACATGGGTTTTTACTATTGAGTGTTGTTCTTAGATCTACCAGGCAGCTGTTATCTTGTGTCAGGGAGCTGTTATCTGGTTACCTTCCCATTGTTCTTTTGTTTGGCTACTGGGGGGGGGGGGGGGAGGGGGTGATATCACTCCAACTTGCAGTACAGCAGTAAAGAGTGATTGAAGTTTATCAGAGCACAAGTCACATGACTTGCGGCAGCTGGGAAATTGACAATATGTCTAGCCCCATGTCAGATTTCAAAATTGAATATAAAAAAATCTGTTTGCTCTTTTGAGAAATGGATTTCAGTGTAGAATTCTGCTGGAGCAGCACTATTAACTGATTCATTTTGAAACAATTTTTTTTCCCATGACAGTATCCCTTTAAGCTGTTCTCGGGTTTGTACAGTTCAAGTGTGCAGAAGGAAGGAGACCCATTCAGGGGAATACAGCCAAAAAATGACATGTTATTTAAGGACTGTGGCATGCTGCTCTTTACCCCACTTTTACAACTGGATAGCAAGCACTGAAAGTCCCCCAACACCTGCTACTAGAGCTTGGGCACTGCAAGGACATTGTTTTATTGATGCCCTCTCTGGGCAGAGCTTCATGGCTTAACTTGTTGATAGAATTCTTCCCATACTGTTTTAAGGGACAACTAAACCCCTGTAAAGAAATTAGATAAATATGACAATACACAAAATATGATGATTGTGTATATCCGTTGCTGCCAGTTGCAGGGTTCATGGTAGGTTGCTTCTGTACCATTGAACTGCTGCAGTAACCCTGTGAATAAGGCTTTTTAACCTTATATGATTAGGAACTTGCCACTTATCCATACTTGAATGCAGAAGATTGAGTCTTGTTGGAAAAATGAGATTACAGGTACAAATAGATCATGATTTATGACACTATACTGGAACCATTCAGGTTCTCATTCATTGTGTGACTTCCAAACACACTGTTTATAGGACTTCAGTTGATTGTCTTGTTTGTTACAGATTTTATCTCAATAAATGAGAAAGGAGAGACTTGCAGTCCCCACCGCTCCCTCCGATTGACAACAGAACATGAAAATGACGCACATGAAGAGACTGTAGCAGGAAAGTATATTTACACCCTAGAAGAACCTGCAGAGGGACCATTCGGTAGAATGGATGCTGAGAGCTTCAGCATTTACAACTCCATAGATCCCCAGACAGGGCAGGTCATGGAGGTGACCACCTATTTATGCATCGAGTGCGGAAAAAGTTTTACCGACAGGACCGTTTTTTTCAGGCATCAGAAATCTCACACGGTGGAGAAGCCGCACACATGTAATGTATGTGGAAAGACATTTTCCTACAACTCGCACCTTGTTATACACCAGAGGATCCATGCTGGGGAAAGACCGTTTTCATGTTCCTACTGTGGCAAGGGTTTCACTGACCGGCCCTCTCTTGTAAAACATGAACGTATCCACACAGGAGAAAAGCCGTTTGCATGCACTGTATGTGGCAAATGCTTCACTGATAGGTCTAATCTGGTAAAGCATCACAGGATTCACACCCGGGAAAAGTCATTCACATGTATAGAATGTGGGAAAAGTTTCACCGACCGGTCAAACCTCGTCAAACACCAGCGCATACACACTGGAGAAAAGTCTTTTGAATGCACAGAATGTGGGAAAAGGTTCACAGAGAACTCAACACTTGTGGTCCACAGGAGAAGCCACACTGGGGAGAAACCGTATGCATGCAAGGAATGCGGGAAAACATATTCATGTAATTCTCATCTTATTGTGCACCAGAGAACTCACACAGGGGAACGGCCCTTTGTCTGCCGGGAATGTGGGAAGAGTTTTACAGACAGTTCAACACTTGTGATACATCAGCGAGTACACACAGGAGAGAAACCGTTTGTATGCATGACATGTGGAAACAGATACACCAAGAAGTCAGCTATGGTTAAACACCAGAGAACCCATACTGGTGAAAAGCCATTTGGTTGTTCTCAGTGTGGGAAAAGTTTCATTGATAGTTCATCGCTTGTTAAACATCAAAGGACACATACAGGAGAGAAACCATTTTCCTGTATTCTCTGTGGTAGAAACTTTGCTGCCCGGTCTACTCTTGTTAAGCATCAGCGGACACACACTGGGGAAAAACCATACACATGTACAGACTGCGGAAAATCCTTCTCTTGCAACTCACACCTTATCGTTCACCAGCGATTCCATACTGGCGAGAAACCGTTTCCATGCACGGAATGCGGTAAAAGCTTTACAGATAGTTCAACCTTGGTCAAACACCAGAGAATACATACAGGGGAGAGACCTTTTGTATGCAACTACTGTGGGAAAAGCTTTATAGATAACTCAACACTCATCAAACACCAAAGAATTCATACAGGCGAGAGGCCGTATTCGTGTAAGGTTTGTGGAAAGTGCTTCACCGATAGTTCAACGCTGGTGAAGCACCAGAGGATCCATACGGGAGAGAAACCATATACGTGTAACGACTGTGGCCGGAGTTTCACTGATTGCTCCACACTTATCAAACATCAGAAAATTCATAGGAGAGGAGACTCATTAGCCAATAACGTAGCTGAGAAGACTGGCTCTGGAAATTTAGATCAGGTTATTGATACAGAGTTGAAGTCATAAAACTGGCAAATGACAAGAAAAGCAGTGTTAATATGTAAGATGGAGTATTAAAGTAAGAGCCGAGTGCAAGTGTTGGAAAGCGGAGCTCCTTACTGAGTAGACTTGGTCACGTTTAACAAGTATTCGAACACCCACCTACCTAGGCCGAGGGACGGGGAACGTTTATGGAGATATCTTCATTCTTATCTTATATGCATATGGTTGGCTCCACATAGTGCCCTGGCATAACCATTCAAGTACATTTTATATTTTCCCTTTGCTCAAATATTTTCGAGACTTTCCTGTACTGGAATGAGTCCAGCTTCAACGGGATGGAAAATGCACTTTGGTGGCAGAGTCTCCAAAGCCAAAATGTTACACGTGACAGTGTATTTATGGACAATCTCTCCATTTCATTATGTACGAATGTGTTCTTCTGGACATTTTGTCAGTGCATTTGGTTGTTTGTCAGTATCAAGCAGATCATATCAGAGGGTAAGGACTACGTACAGGGAGCATGGTGAGACGTCAAAGTCAAAACTGAGATAAGATGAAACTAAGGGGCAAATTCACTAAGCAACGAAGCACCTAACGTAAATTCGCTAGTGTTACTTCGCACCCTTACGCCTGGCGAATTTTCGCTACGGACGTAACTACGCAAATTCACTAACGCGCGCAGTGTACTGAACGCTACCTTTTACGCTAGACTTCCTTCGCCACCTCAGACCAGGCGAAGCGCAATAGAGTAGATAGGGATTGCTTCAAAAAAAGTTCAAATTTTTTCTAAGTCCCAAAAAACGCTCGCGTTTTTTCTATATTATGGGTGATAGGCTGAAAAAGATCGAAAAAACTTTTGGGGCTCCCCTCCTTCCCCCCTACATTTCCTAACTCATGGCACCTTAACTATACAGTGGGCACATGTGTAGGGCAAAAAAAAAATTTATTTGATGTTTTGAAGGTTTCCCAGGCATTTGTAGTGATTCTACGTATTCCTCCATTGAAATTTGAATTTGGCGCCGTATGCAAATTAACCATCGCTAGCGTAACTTCGCTTAGTGAATCAACGCTAGCGCAACTTCGCAACCTTACACTACCCCTGAGTGCAACTTCGGATTTTAGTGAATTTGCGGAGTGCTGGCGAAACTACGCCTGGCGTAGTGCGGCGAAGTTACGCCTGGCGCAACTACGATTCTTAGTGAATTTGCCCCAATGTGAGATGGAAGATGAGATGACGATAATATACTAAAGCAGAGAGGTTACAAATGTTTTATTGCAAAGGCATGGAAACATGTTATACTAGGTACTAGTAAGAGTTAAAGGAAAATATAAAGAGAACTTTTATAGAAAACCCAAAGAACGAGCGTTTGCATACTGAGTAAAGCACAGTATTACTTTTTTTAAGGTTGTGTTATTTTCTGCAATTTGTAATATCAGATATGTGCTATATCTGAGGGATTAAGTTACTAACATAAATAACCAATTGCCATTGCTCAGTTACTCATAACAACCAATCAGTAGTTGGTTTTGATTGGTCTATGGCAAGTTAGAAGTTGAAATAAAAGATCTGATTGGTTGCCATTGCTGCCTAGCCCAGAGTAATTAGCACACATTACAAATGAACCACAGATTTCCATTCTGTTGTTTAGCAAGTACTGTAAGGTTCCTTTGCTCTGCCTCAACTAACATTTCTGAGCACTCCCCTCCTTTATTGATGTAAATTTATGTTGGTTTGTCTTTAAGGGGCAGATTTATTAAGGTTTGAATTGTAAATTCAAATTTTTTTAGTTGCATTTTTGGTCAAAACTCACAAATTCGAATTGGGAATAATCCAAATTCGAATTTGAGATTTATCATACCTTGACCTAGGAACAACTCAAATTCGAATATTTGCAACCTAAAACCTGCCAAGTTCATATAGAAATCAGTGGCAGAGGTCCAGTGACCCAATTGAAGATGTTAATAGCCTTCTTGACATTCAAGTTTTTTTCAGAGAAAAAACTTGATTAGATTTTAGTTGAATTCAATTTGGTTCTCGGGTTGGTAATATTCGTTTGAGTTTTAGACGTTCGAGTTTTTTTCTTAAATAAGATAGTATTCGAATTTCAAGGTCTGTTATATTCGACCTTTGATAAATCAGCCCCTTTGAGTGGGAGCTTCAGAATCTACAAGTATTAAGTTTGAGATGGTGTGATGCTATTTTTTTTCCATTGCTTTCCATTGCTTCACTTCTTCCAGTACTATAGAGAAAAGAAGTACAGGTATGGGACCTGTTATCCAGAATGCTAGGGACCTGGGGTTTTCCGGATAACGGATCTTTCTGTAATATGGGTCTTCATGCCTTAAGTCTACTAGAAATTCATTTAAACATTAAATAGACCCAATAGGCTGTTTTTGCTTCCAATAAGGATTAATTATATCTTAGTTGGGATCAAGTACAATCTACTATTTTATTATTACAGAGAAAAAGGAAATCATTTTTAAAAATTTGGATTATTTGGATAAAATGGAGTCTATGGGAGACAGCCATTCCGTAATTCGGAGCTTTCTGGATACCGGGTTTCCGGATAAGGGATCCTATACCTGTATAAAGCATTGGGACGTATGCATGAATTTTACTTGCTATTTAATCTAAGGTGTTGTTATTGCAATGGTATGTTTATTGGCTGCCACATTGTGCAGAAGAGAGAGAGAGAGGCTGAGGAGATGAGCTTTATGAAGTTGCTAGCAGTTATATCCAGGAAGGCTGGTAAACCCCTTTCCAGGCCAAAATTATTAGACAATTATGTGGTGCTATTCTAAAAATACGAGAAGGATAAAAAGGATAAAAATCACAGGATTTTTAAAATATACAACTTCACCAAAACTTGATGTTTCCCATAATGGAAACAAATCGGTGTAGAATTTGTCTTGAGTATAAAACCGGAAATTATATGGTGAAAAAATAATTTAAAAAACTGGAGACAGAGGCGAGGGGCTGGTGCTGAGAGTTGTAGCCCCACTAAAAATGATCTACATTTTATATACAGGTACGGGATCCGGTATCTGGAAACCCGTTACCCAGAAAGCTCCAAATTACAGAAAGGCTGTCTCCCAAAGACTCAATTTTATCCAAATGATCGAAGCTAATAAATAATTAATCCTTATTGGAAGAAAAAACTGCGGTGGACCTGTCACCCAGACACAAAAAGCTGTATCATAAAATTCCTTTTCAAATTAAACATGAAAACCAATTTCTATTTTTTATTAAAGCAGTCATAGCTGTTTTAAGGTCATTTAAAAATCTCAGCTGTCAATCAAATATTGTCTGCCCCTCCTCTATGCCTCACGCATAGAGGTGGGGCAGACAATTACTTTCACTTTCCATTCAGTTCTCTTCACCATTTAATTGTATAACCAGAGCATGGGGATGGACATCAGGTCCCCCATTCTGGTGCACAAACAAGATTCTGAGATGATACAAGGCTTGTCTTAATAACAGTGTCCACAAAATGGCTCCTGCCTGCTTGTTATAATTATGAGTTCCCAGACTGAAGGAAACAAAATTCAAATCATTTATATAGTGTAATTAAAGTTCATTTTGGTTGACTAATGCGATAAAATAGGATTTTAAATTTTTTTTCAGGGTGACAGGTCCCTTTTATTGTTTACGTGATTTTCTAGCAGACTTAAGGCAATGAGATCCAAATTACAGAAAGATCCGTTATCCGGAATACCCAGGTCCTGAGCATTCTGGATAAAAGGTCCAATAGGTGTATAGGTATATATTTCTCTTACGTATGAGGGAAGTATGAAGTAGGGAGAAATTCTATCAATATATAGATGAAGTTTCTAGAGATGCATTGAATCAGGCCAAATTAGTCATGTTCTAAACCAAAAAATGGAATCCTAATTTGCTTATTCACATTTGAGAAAAATCCCCCAAAATGTATCTGAATAAAAGTTTGTTTCCTTCAGGCCAGTCACTTGCGTTTAATGGTTTGGATTTGATTCAGCTGAAAAGTAAAGATTTGGTCCAGTAATGCTGGTATTTGGTGAGTCCCAAAATGAATCCCAGCTTTGGTACATCCCTGGAAATGTATGAGATAAAGTTACATGCGAAGCAGAATAGCGAGAGGCAATAGATGATGAGCACCGTCGGAGGCCTAGTTTAGAAAAATATGTATTTGGTGCCAAGAGTTGACCAGTGTAAGCTCTGTAGGGCAGTGGCACTCCATGCTTTGGTTGATGATGAAAACACCAGGGCTTTCCTAGGATTACTTTATATTGACCACAATTAGAAGTCCAGCAGGGAGCCCTCCCGGTTTTCAGACAATTCAAGTCAATACAATCACTTGGGGGTGCCTAACATTTGGAGCCCTCCCGGTTTTCAGCCAATTATATGTCAATACAATCACTTGGGGGTGCCTAACATTTGGCACCCCCAAGTGTACGATGCCTTTCCTTCTCCTTTAAAGCTAAAACTGTTGTAAAATCAGTGATCCCAAAATAATTCCAATAATATCTAAAAAGCAAATACGTATTTGTTCTAGTTCTGAACATGTTGCCTTCAGGATGGGCTTCGACAAACATTTAGTACAGGTATGGGACCTGTTATCCAGAATGCTTGCCACCTGGGGCTTTCCGGATAATGGATCTTTCTGTAGTTTGGATCTTATACCTTGAGTCTACTAGAAAGTCATGTAAACATTAAGGGGCACATTTACTTAGCTCGAGTGAAGGATTAGAATAAAAAATACTTCGAATTTCGGCTACTTCGACCATCGAATTGGATACTTCGACCTTCAAATCGAACGATTCGAACTAAAAATCATTCGACTATTCGACCATTCGATAGTCGAAGTACTGTCTCTTTAAAAAAAAACTTCGACCACCTACTTCGCCACCTAAAACCTACCGAGCACCAATGTTAGCCTATGGGGAAGGTCCCCATAGGCTTTCCTAGCTTTTTTTGATCGAAGGAAAATCGTTCGATCGATGGATTAAAATCCTTCGAATCGTTTGATTGTAAGGATTTGATCGTTCAATCGTAAGATTTTTCCTACGATTGTTCGAACGAAGGAAATGCGGTAAATCCTTCGACTTCGATATTCGAAGTCGAAGGATTTTACTTCGACGGTCGAATATCGAGGGTTAATTAACCCTCGATATTCGACCAATAGTAAATGTGCCCCTAAATAAACTCAATAGGCTGGTTTTGCTTCCAATAAGGAAAAATTATATCTTAGTTGGGATCAAATACAAGCTACTGTTTTATTATTACAGAGAAAAAGGAAATCATTTTTAAACATTTGGATTATTTAAAGAGAGGGATACATCAGTCTTTATTTTTTATGGCTTTTCAATGTCACCCTTCTTATCATGCCTCTTACAGTTTAGAACTCAAAATACTGTCAATGACCCCCACAAATCCCAACGCTCCCAGACCTCAAATTCATTGCATTCTTATTGCTTATCTCTGCAAGGCACTTTCAATTACCATTCGGGCAGGTGCAGTACCAAACTGGTATGTAGTTATAAAACCTCCAAAAAATATAAAAAAACATAAATTGCAAACTGCCATTGAATACTAATATTTTCACCATATGGTAAGTCCATTTTAATGTCAACTACTCTCTGGATGCTGCTGTCAGAGTAAAGCTTATATTTGTGCCTGAGAATGAGTGATGTTGACTAAAGTTTAGGAGTGTTGGAAGCTGCTATTTTAAAGTTTTTAGTAAAAAAAAATACTTTGGGACAGATTAACTAAAGTGCGAAGTGGCCGTTGCTAGCGTAAATTTGACAGAAATCTCATCGGCAGGGACATCGCCAATTTACTAACAGGCGTAGAGGACAATTCGCTCGTGAAAGAGACCGTTGCAAGTGCAGTTTCGCTCCTTATCACCAGGCACATTTTCCCTCAAGTGAACGATCGTTACACCGCAAATTCACTAAAGTGTGAATTTTACAGAACGTCACCAGAGTTTCCTTCGCCGCCATAGACGGGGTGAAATAAAATGAAGCTACATCCTCCTCAATCTTATGTCAGTGACATCGTATCCTGTATGCTGGAAAGTCATAAAAGTTGTAAAAAATGCTGGTGTTTTTTCATATTTTAAAGCAGGATTGCCTTCAAAAGTTCTAGCTTTTAAAGATTTTTGTGTTAACATTTTTTCCCCAACCATTTAAAGTGGACCCGTCACCCAGACATAAAAATCTGTATAATAAAAGTCCTTTTCAAATTAAATATGAAATCCAATTTCTTTTTTTTTTATTAAAGCATTCATAGCTGTTGTAAACTCATTTAAAAATCTCAGCTGTCAATCAAATATTGTCTGCCCCTCCTCTATGCCTTAGGCAGACAATTACTTTCACTTTCCATTCAGCACTTCCTAGATGTCACTGCTCTCCCTACATTCCCCCAGTTCTCTTTACCATTTAATTGTGTAGCCAGGGCATGGGGATGGACATCAGGTCCCCCATTCTGGTGCACAAACAAGATTCTGAGATGATACCAGGTTTGTCTTAATAACAGTGTCCACAAAATGGCTCCTGCCTGCTTGCTATAATTATGAGTTCCCAGACTGATGGAAACAAGATTCAAATAATTTATACAGTGTAATTAAAGTTAATTTTGCTTGACTAACATGATAAAATAGGATTTGAAATAATTTTTTTGGTGACGGGTCCCCTTTAAGGGGCATGCCACATTAGGGGCATTAGAGGATCTCTTTTGTCTTTATTTTGCTTCCGTGGACATGTGTAATAATAAGTGGCCACTTCAAGCATTTGCACCATCTCTAGTAAAGACGTCTATACGACCGATATGTATCTGCCTTATTCAAACTGGCCTAAGAGTACTAACGAAGTTTCGGTCGGCAGAATTGAACGCTAGCGAAAGATGGCTATGAAATGGTTGTGCTGACGAAATAACGCTAGCGGAACTTAGCCAGCATTTGGCTGCTGAGATGCAACTTCACATTTTAGTGAATTAGCGTAACGGTAACAAATTTGCACCTGGCGAACTGGTACAAAGTGTGGCGGATCGTTCGCTGGCGAACATTCGCCCGTTAGTGAATTTTGGCCCTAAGTGTCTTGGAGTGTTTTGCTGGGAAGTGGTGTTGCGCCATCCCCAGCAAAGTCCCCTGAATTGTTGTTGGTTTTTATAGAAATGGGGCAATGGACTGGGTCAGATCCAAACAGCTTGGCTTCTCCTTTGTTTTTATCGTTGTTGGCCTTTAAATACACTGTTGTTTAAAATAGTTTCTACTTGTGCTTTATTCTCGTAAATTCAGTGGGGCAGCCTGAAAGGCCTAGAATGTCAGTTGGGTCTCATGTATTGAACCTGCACCTCCTCTAGTGGCGCTTGCAAAATATAATCCTCTGTTTACCATCTATGTAACATATATTCTATTCAGAAAATATACAATAAGTATGCTTCTATATATACACAAAGTTTTTGTAAATTAAATAAATATTATATGGATGCGCGTGTTTCTGTGTGAGTTTATCTAGTACCTGAAAAACTTAAATGTGTTGAAGAAAAATGGTCTGATAAAGGAAATAGCATGTTCTGAGGCTCCTCTATAGTAAATCTTAAAATGAATGAAAATTACTTTTGCCATCCACGTTTTCCCACACTTCGACGCACACACACACACACACACACCACACACACACCACACACACACCACACACACCACACACACACCACACACACACACACACACACTATCACTGCAGAGATTAACTGGCCCCTGCATTGTTTACGCTTAAAATTCAGACTATAAAATCCTGCATTGTTCACACATGTAATCCTCCCCCTGCCCACATAGTTAACCTGTTTACACCTCATACAAACTGTTGGAGGGCACCAGCACTGTGTCACTGTATGTAGCACATCTTAGACTGGTCCTGATTAGTGGAAACTGTCTCCTGCTCCGTTCTGCCTTCCCTATGCTCCATGTGTGTACCCTACTCTGTCTTCCCTATGCTCCCTGTGTGTGCCATACCCTGCCTTCCCTATGCTCCCTGTGTGTGCCATACTCTGCCTTCCCTATGCTCCCTGTGTGTGCCATACACTGCCTGCCCTGTGCTCCATGTGTGTACCCTACTCTGTCTTCCCTATGCTCCCTGTGTGTGCCCTACTCTGTCTTCCCTATGCTCCCTGTGTGCCATAACCTGCTTGTGTGTGCCCTGCTCTACCTGTGGAACATAAGCCTGGTAGGGGTTTGTTAGCACATGAAGGCTATTAACATCTTCAAATGGTGCAATGGACCTTTGCCATTGATTCCTACATGACCGTGACATGCTTTAGATGGTGTAATTTTGATTCAAGCTATGTCCAGGGTCGTAGTATAATAAATCTTGAAAAAAATCTATTTTTTTAACCTATAAAAATTTTTTTTTTTATAATTCTTTATTTTGTAATTTTTTCAAATCAAAGGGTACAGAAAAAAGAAAGGGTAAATAAAAAAAAAAAAATTTTTTGACCAAAAAATAATAAATACATTTTTGTGGAAAACACAACTCGACCCTTAATAAATTTGCCCCATACTGTCACGATTATGGTACTTACAGCTGCATGTGACTTTAGGTATGACATGTCCACACTGTGGAATTCCAAAGGTTCCCCGGCATCAGTGGGTGCACTTGCAGAAGGACGGACACAATGGTGCTTTGTACAACTATACAGAAGTGCAAGGAGCATGTTTGGATGCCAGTACAAGGATAAGTAAACTTTAAAATAAGTGAATGTAAAATTGATGAGGGAGCTATTCTAAGCACTTTTTTTTTTTCTAAGCACTTTTGCAATGTACATTCATTATTTTTTTTATTTTTATTTTTTTATTCCAAGATATTAAAGGATACATGTCCTGTTCATATGAATGTATTTTGTTAAAACAGCGCCATCTACTGGTCAGTCTGACCACCAAGTAGTCAAGGAAGTTGTCAGGAGAAAGAAAGAGGCTGCTCTGATATTCTTCTGCTTAGAAACAAAATTAGAAACCTTTCTCAAACGTTTCCTAAGCAGAAGAACATCAGAGCAGCCAACTGTCAGCTGGGGAGAGGCAGAAGAAGAAGACAAGTAATTAAAACATCTTAAAGGGGTGGTTCAGGCCCTCTCCTAATCATATTCCAGTCTCTTTTTCAAATCAATTCATGGTTCTAGGGTAATTTGGACCTAGCAATAGGATTGCTGAAATTGCAAACTGGAGAGCTGCTGAATAAAACCACAAATAATTAAAAATGAAAACCAACCAAACCAATTGTTTCAGAGTATTTCTCTTTGCGTCATACTAAAAGTTAACTGAAAGGTGAACAACCCCTCTGATGGCATCCAGTTGGCTAAACTGAATAGCAGGTGGCATTGTTGTTGTTTCTAATTCATTATATTAGCAGTGTAACATCTTGAAACCTATATTTTATTAGTTTTAGGACACATGCTCAGATTCTGGGAGATTAGTCACCCAGGGACAAATATCCGATTCTTCGGGGCAACTAATCTAGCCGGCAGGATGGCAATCGGTGCGCTTCATTTCCGAAGCCGCCCAAAGTTGCCTCACAATGAAACTTCGGGCGACTTTGGAAAAAGAAATTGCTCTGAGTGCCATCCCACCGGCTATTTAGATACTACCCCGCGGGAGGCAGTTTGGGGAGATTAGTCGCCCCGAAGAAGAGGCGATTTATCGCCGGGCGACTAAATCTCCCCGAATCTGAGCGTGTCTCTGCCCTTAGCCTAAATCACTTAGACTTAGAGGATTATTTATGAGTGCTGTAAGATCTTTTGTAAGGTATCACAAAATATCACCATCCTCTTGTTCATATTTGGGGGTATTTTTGATGTGTGATTAAAGCAGAGTTACATGTAAAGCCACACCAGTGTTCCACACATGGGTATGCTTTCCCTTAGCTTATGACTCCTTTAATAGACTAGCATAGGTGATTACATGTGAACATTTTGTCACACTTGGGGCAATGGTCAGTCAACTAAGTGAGTTTTTTTTTTTTTTTCTTTCTTTATTGAAATGATTTCCAACAAATGGTGGGGGATACAGAAGAAAGAAAGGGGGAGGGGTATATAGCAAAACAAAGGGAGAAAATTTACAAAATAAATAAAGGTGAGGGGTTGCCACACATTGGTTGCATAGAAATATCAACATTCACGTAAAATGGCATTACAGAACAATTACACGCTATGAAGTATAAAATGCCTTACAGCAGTATGTGGTATCGGAAAGTCAAAGAGTATAGGGACTACCCATTGCCTAGATTTATCACAGTAAGTACTCCAATATGTTACTGTTGCACATCTAATTAAATGGTCATCACATGGAATGGTTTATTGATTTTTAGGACGAAATGGTCAGGTTCCTAAGAATATTTAATGAGTATCTAACACTTTAGCATGTACCCTGGCTATGTTGTTTGTATGTGTCTGAGTCTCTAAATAGGAACCATCGTAGCCATGTGTCCCTAAAGGATTGATTTTGTCGTTCAGTTCTAGCTGAGAATTCCTCAAATTTTGCCAATTCGTTTACCTTACCTAGCCATTCCGTGAAGGAGGGGGAGGTGGTCGTCTTCCATCTACTTGGGATAAGAATTTTAGCAGCGTTAAGCAGACATCTTTCTAAGGCAGAATCTGGTGGTATCTCGGACTGGTCTATTGCAAGATTCAGTAAGGAATGGGCTGGGGTACGCACTACTTCTCGGCCTAGTAACTGGGAGCAAGCATCCAGGATTGATTCCCAGTAGGGTCGTAATAAATTGCAGTCCCAGAAAATATGAAGAAGTGTGCCAACGTCTGATTTACACCTCCAGCATATGTTGTTGGCTGTTGGATAAATCTGCTTCAATTTCTGGGGTGTGTAGTACCACCTGGATAGGAGTTTGTAATTCATCTCTTGAATTGGGCAACATCGCGAACTGAAAAGCAATGCCTTTATTCCGTTCCCGATATCTTCTTCTGGACTAAGTGAGTTTTTTAAGGTGGCATTTGAAGGTGTTTAGGCCCCAAAACCAGCAAGTCTTGTATCTATACAGTAATTCCAAATCTTTGATGGGACTGCATACATGGGCACACAGTCCAAAACGGTGGCATTTTGGGCAGCATGGAATAAAGTAATCTTTTTTTTAAATGATTTATTTATTAATCCAACACAAAGCCATACATGGTGATATATCGGTACAGTGAACAGGATAAAGTAGTTGACAATGTATTGGAACATTTTACAATTAAACCCCTGGAGAAACAGAAAGGATGCAAGAGAACACCCTAAAGGGGAGTAGAAGTAGAAAGATCAAGTATGAAGGGATAGAGAGAGAAGGAGAAAAAGAAAGAGGAGAGGTAAAAAGAGGTGAGGAGGGGAGACAGTAAGCGACAAAACAGTGAAAGGTGAATCCAGCTTATAATGGCATGGCATACATAATCACCTATAAGCAGTTGCAATAGTACTTGAAGCCAAAGAGACACATACTCTGAAGGACCCTAGGCATGTAATACAGTCCCTAAGATTTACACATCCTAGATATAAAAGGCAAGCATATGGAATAAAGTAATCTAACAAGAAGCAGGGCCTGAAACACAACATTACACAATTTAACATTTTAATTTTAGGGCCTCTACATGGCACATACTTTGGTTAATATGTACATTGGGCATCAAGTTGGTCAGTGGACCACTGCCATTCATATTTAGGAAATTTTATCTTGGTACCTAATGACCCATGGGACATAAGATCCTGTAAATTCAAGCTGTGAGGTCATTTTTCAACATTTCTAAAAATTGTTATAACAAACGATAACTTGAGGAAAGCAGCTGGTTATTAGAATGACATCTGTACCCATTCTGGAAAATTCAGAAAGTGATTTTTCCAAAAAAAAGTATGGTTCGCAAGGAAAAATCAAATGTTGGCAGAATTGTTGGGAATTTCAAGAGTCAAGAGTGGGTTTATTGTAATTCCATCCGCCCCCCCCCTTAGACACAAAATCCTGCGGGCCCCGGACAAATGTCCCCCCTGTGACCCCCTGATGGCGGCCCTGGATATGACAGTCGCAAGAACATGACTAAGTGAAGATGTGCTCATAAAGAACAATTGTATCCAATGGCTATTTATTTATACAATGGTGTACAGTGGCTGTGTAACGTTGTGGTATATAGTAAGGTCAGATGGAGTGTGAGTGATCTGTCCGGTCCCTGAGTATTCAGGAGCCTTATGGCTTGAGGGAAGAAACTGTTACACAGTCTGGTAGTGAGGACCCTAATGCTTCGGTACCTTTTTCCAGATGGCAGGAGTGGGAACAGTGAGTGTGAGGGGTGTGTTGGATCAGCCACAATGCTGGTGGCTTTATGGATGCAGCGAGTGTTGTAAATGTCCACGATGGAAGGAAGAGAGACACCTATGATCTTCTCTGCTGTCTTCACTCTCCTCTGTAGGGTCTTGCGCTCCATGACAGTGCAGTTCCCAGCCCAGACAGTGATACAGCTACTCAGGATGCTCTCGATAGTCCCTCTGTAGCAGGTTTTGAGTATGAATGGTGGGAAATGGGATTTCCTCAGTTTGCGCAGGAAGAGTATTGATGAGAGTTTTTGACCTAGAGAGTCAGATATCACCATATAACTACACCTGCCTGTTATTAGCCCCTTCAAGAGACAAAGGAGTTTTCACATATAAAGTAAAAACTTTTCTGATATATGTCTCTATATTTTTTGTCTGGCACTAAGCGTAACTAACTGAAGGTTAAGTGAGCTCTGGCAACATAAAGACACACCAGTGGGTGATAATGGGACTAACTGCAGTTATTATACTCAGTTATTATACTCAGTTATTATACTTTGATATTATAGAATAAACTGTCTTCTAAATATGAACCCTGGGGAGAATGCGCCACTGCAATTCAGTTAAGTGAACTACTGTCCCTTTAACTTTACTATAAGCTAATATATATATGTGTGTGTGTGTGTACTATAGTTACTCTCAAACAAACATAGGCATTGTTTGACAGAGAGTCTCTGTCTGTGACACTGTAAACATTCCATGCAGAATTGTACACTGCACATAAAGTTATGACATTTTGAACGTGTTTACATGGCGCAGGGTACGCTGGGAAATGTAGTTTTTCGGCTCCTTCTGGTCATATGGTCACAGTTCCTCCTAAAAATGATGGCTGAGAAGCAGGGAATTCTGGAAGCTGTAGGCCAGGTAAGAGTAGAACCCTTTTCTCCCGATCGTGTTTTGAAACTACAGCTGTGACGGAAACCCGACACCCTGTTTCAAGCTCAACTCTTTCCCGGAAGTAGAGACTGCAGAGTAGAAAGCTTATTGTTGTTATGTCAGTCAGCTGATTGTGCTGGGGACGGGGTTTCCTCACATTCCTTTGAGAAAAAGACATTTGCTGGGACCAAGTTACAGCTAAAAGGGCCCTAAGCATCATAGTAAAACAGGGGCCTGATCTAAGAATAAATGTATTGGAGCTTGGGTGTCCAACACCTACTACAACCCTCCTGCTGATTTTAAACCATCTATATCCCAGGGGGATGCTGAGAGTTACAGTTTAACAACAGCTGGAGAGGGGCAGGTTGGGCATACTTCACGAGTAGAGTAAAAATGTTACAGAATTAAGGTTTTGCCCGTTAAGGGGCTGGTGATAATCTGGGGACACATGGGAAAGGTCTGTCCGCTCGGACTGCATTGTATTCTGACTGTGTTTATTTAGGAATCAATTAGAAAATAAATTGACATTCTTACCTATAGTATATTTGACAATGCTACATATAACTTCTCTATTAGTGATGTGCGGGTCAGGGTTTTCCTGACCCGCCAGCGACCCTGACCCGCCCTGCTCCAACCCGCCCGCACCCGCGCTTCCGGGGTCCTTTTAGAGACCCACGCCGCCCCGCCGATGACGTCACAATGAAGTCACAAAAGAGGCGGGGCGAGCAGACGTGAGACTATAAAAACGGAACCAGAAAGTTGGAAGCCTGCATTTGAAGGTGGCGGACGGGGAGAGCAGGAGAAGAGCTCAACCGGCCCACCACCCGCGAGGAGCAGTGCGAGGTCCCGCGGGCGTCGGGTCGGACCGCACATCACTATTCTCTATATAAATTACTCATGATTAACATAGTGAATAAAGTAACCCCTCTTGCAAAATATAAAGATAATATAAGTTACCAAGTAGTTCCATGACCATATTGGTGTTTTTCTACAGGTCATGGAACTCTGAGGTGACTTCTAATACCCTCATATTTTGCAACCGGGGGTACTTTATTTACTATAATACACAAGTTTCAGTAAGTCATGTGACAGAAATGACATCACTAAACTCAGATTATAACCGATGACATCACTAAGCACCGTTTATACGGACATAATTTGCAGGCTATTCATGGCTCTTGTGTGTTATACAGTAAAAGGATAATGTGCTTCCACTGTAATCTATAAGGCTATCCAGAAGTCTACCCTGTATTGTAATGTTTAAATGTTATTCTCAGCCTTAAGTCATACACTGCCATGCTATGGAAAGAATAATTATCTAGAACACCCCCCCAGGTCTCAAACATTCCAGATAATAGATCCCATACCTGTATTAGGTAACAGGGCCGGATTTCAAAGGTTTGCGCTCCTAGACTGACGATCGCATACACAGCCTGCTGCCCCTCTCCCCTGCCGGTTGTGCACAGGCACACACAGACGCATACACATACCTCCCAACATTCTGGGACAAAATAATTTGCAGTGCGTAGTGCATCTAAATTTTTTTGATCGCGCCCATTTTTGCAGCCACACCCCCTAATTACCATGTTAATTTTACAAAATTTAGCAAAGTTTGAACATATTTCTGTGTTTTTTTTCCAGTTATTACAGTTTTGCTAATGAAGGTGAATTGCCCTTTAAGCTGAGTCTAACTTTTCCCAAGGGACCTCCTTATCTAAATTGTTACAATTACTTATTCGCTTATCTTAAAATTGTTACAAAGTATCTTAGTTGCACCTGGTGGCTGTTCTGGGCTCTCTCCTAAAAGCCAATTAAGTTAGAAGCTTTTTTTCTTTTTCTGGCTGTTCAGTGCAGAGAAAGTTGGGACTTTCCAATACAAACGCTGGACTGCGGGTTGAGCTGTCAAAAGCGGGACTATCCTGCTGAAAACGGGACAGTTGGAAGGTATGGTATACAGACACACACAGGTATATGCTCGCATGAGAGAAAGACCCAATAAGGGATTGCGCCCACCGCACAAATCTACATGAAGAACCAGGAGCTGCACCAAGACAGAAGATTTTAAACCTTGTTCAATCCCCTATTCTTCTTTAATTCTCAATATTTGTAGTGAAATAATGAGAATTTAATTTCCTGTCAAAGCCTATGCTAAGTATAAAGACACAGGTTCTGAGTGGTACCGGAATATGTCGATGCTTTAAACCTGCTTGTTAACAATAATAACAGTTGTATTGTAAACCATCCCAATACATTTCTTTTCTTAGATTTTCAGTTACTTACAAGAGTTTTTTTTTTCTTTTAGGAGGAAATGTCACAAGGAGAATCTACAGAAGAATCTGAGGTGAGATCTGGAAATCTGTGTGACCGTTAATATGTATAGAAAGACAGAAGGGATTATTTATCAGTGGAGGAGGGGGACAAGGTGCAGTTGGTATATATACCAACAAAAAAAAGTTTTGATCTATGAGGTTACAATTATACTGTTTTTCTGCATTTTAGTATTTATCTTTCTATTCAGACCCCCTCCTATTCACACCACTGCATGGTTACTAGGGTAAATTAGAACTAAGCAACCAGATATCTGCATGCCCTTTTTTAAGTCAATTATCTGTACTTATTATGGCACCAGTCCTGCTGTGTCACATTTCTGTAGTGCTCAAAGCAACTCGTGTGTATTGCACTGTTATGTAGATATACATTTTTATTAGTTTTAAAGTGATGTTAAGGAGCCTCAGCACTGTACAATGCATAAAAGTACAATACAAATACAAGTACAATACTGTATATAAAAGTACACACAAGTCAGACAATAAATATACACAGTACACAAAGCTCATATAAGGATACAGAGCTTAAGTCCTTTGTGGTAAGATCCACAGTAGGAAGGAGGTATGTCCTTTATTGAATACTACCTGCTTCCCTCCATCCATTTATGGATCCAGCTGGGACATCTGTCTTCCCCAGAAGAGTAGAATATATTCTTAAAGCAACAGTTCAGTATAAAAATAAAAACTGGGTAAATAGATAGGCTGTGCAAAATTAAAAAATGTTTCTAATATACAGTAGTTGGTTAGCCAAAAATGTAATGTATAAAGGCTGGAGTGACTCTATGGGGCCCATTCACCAAGCTCGAGTGAAGGATTCGAAGTAAAAAAACTTCTAATTTCGAAGTGTTTTTTTGGCTACTTCGACCATCGAATGGGCTACTTCGACCTTCGACTTCGAATCGAAGGATTCGAACTAAAAATCGTTCGACTATTCGATAGTCGAAGTACTGTCTCTTTAGGTATAAACTTCGACCCCTTAGTTTGCCACCTAAAAGCTACGAACCCAATGTTAGCCTATGGGGAAGGTCCCCATAGGCTTGGCTACGTTTATTTGGTCGAAGGATAATCCTTCGATCGTTGGATTAAAATTCTTCAAATCGAATCGAAGGATTATTCGTTCGATTGAACTATTTGCGCAAAAATCCTTCGACTTCGATATTCGAAGTCGAAGGATTTAAATTCCCAGTCGAATATCGAGGGTTAATTAACCCTCGATATTCGACCCTTGATGAATTTGCCCCTAAGTGTAACAGAACAGAATATAACTTTCTGCTTTTCAGCTCAACTTAAAGGGGAGGGGGGCACATGGGACACAACTGTTCAGTGAGTTTGCAATTGATCCTCAGCATTCAGCTCAGATTCAAACACAACAGGTATGACCCATGTGCCCCCCCCTCAAGTCACTGATTGGTTACTGCCTGGTAACTAATCAGTGGAAACCAAGAGAGCTGCAAAGCAGGAAGTAGTCTTCTGGCTATTATGTTAGACATCCAGTCACTCCAGCCTTTATATATTACATGTTTGCCTAAATAACTGTATTAGAACCATTTTTTATTTTGCACAGCCTGTCTATTTACCCAGTTTTTATTTTTATACTGGACAATTCCTTTAAGTAATTTAGGGTTTCTCTGTAAATGTTTGCAATACCAGTTAAGTTTCAAACTGCATTGACTTCAGGGGACAACACAGTTACTTAGTTCTGATGGGATTGTTGCATAGTGGGTTGCTCTGTAATGCTGGGGTCTTGTGTCTGATTACTGGGAACTGTAGTGAGTTTCTGTGCTCTCTTCTTATATCTGCATGGGTTTCAATATACACAGGTTAAATGACTCCTTGTCACTCTCTTGAAACTGTAAATGTAATTGGGACCGTAGATTGTAAACTCCAATGGGGCAGGGACTGAGATTAAAGGGTTTGTTCACCTTTAAGTTAACTTTTAGTATGATATAGAGGATGATATCCTGAGACAATTTGCAATTGGTTTTCATTTTTTATCATTTGTGTTTTTTTTTTAGTTATTTAGCTTTTTATTTAGCAGCTCTTCAGTTTTCAATTTCAGAAATCTGGTTGCCAGGGTCCAGATTACCCTAACAACCATGCATTGATTTGCATAAGAGACTGGAAAATGAATAGGAGAGGCCTGACTAAAAATATGAGTAGAAAAAAGTAACAAAAACAGTAATTGTAGCCTTGCACAGTATTTTTTTTCTAGATGGGGTCAGTGACCCCCCCTTTTAAAGCTGGAAAGAGTCAGAAGAAGAAGAAGGCAAATTATGAAAAAAACTATAAAAAAATAAATAAATAAATAATGAAGACCAATTGAAAAGTTGCTTAGAATTGGCTATTCTAAACCATACTAAAAGTTAACTTAAAGGTGAATCACCCGTTTAAAGTTGAGCAGTATCGGTAAAGTCGAGCAGTATAAAAAAAATACTGGTTTCTTATCCGCCTGCTAGGCGACTTAACACTATGCATTCTGGTGTAAATCTGATGAGAAATCTCTGCCACACCTAAAATGGAGGATATTTTCCACACAGGGCTATACAGTGTACAGTTTTGTCTCTGTAATAAATGTTTTACAGTGAATAGTAATTGCATTTTATATCTTCTAGGAGGAAGAGAGTGAAGAGGAACCAAAGTTAAAATATGAGAGACTACTGAATGGTGTTAGTGAAATCCTTCAGGAAGATGCTGCAAGCTGTATGACTGTGCATGAGAAGGTAAGCGGATTTTTGAAAAATGCAATAGTCAGTTGTCCTAACCAATCAGTTACTAGTTCTAGAATTTGCAAGGTATTACTAATGGAAAATATATCTGTGCACTTGTGAATGGAATATGGGCACAGCAATAGCCCCAGCTGAATTAAATTATTATTTTTTATTGAAGCTTTTTTTTTTAATTCACCAAATCCCTGATCTTTCTCAGCAAGAAGCTCTTAGAAAGTCAAGTTTCAGTGGAAAACAACCCAAATTCAAGCATACTTTTGTGTCCCAGTCTAGAAATTGGATTGTCTGTACTGCTGAAAGTAGGGTGTTTTGGAAAGTTGCTCTCAATAAATTACTAGGGATGCACCGAATCCAGGATTTGGTTCGCGATTCAGGCAGGATTCTGCTTTTTTTGCCTGAATCCTCGTGCCCGGCCGAACCAAATCCGAATCCTAATTTGGATATGCAAATTAGGGAAGGGAAATCATATAAAGCTTTTTGTCACCAATCAAGTTACATAGTTAGTTAAATCGGTTGAAAAAAGATAAAGTCCATCAAGTTCAACCCCTCCCCCATAAATCCTATACCCATATCTATACTAACTAAAGAGTTTAGTATCACAATAGTTTTTGATATTATGTCTGTCCAAAAAATCATCCAAGCCATTCTTAAATCAAGTAAGAAATGGTTTTTCCACTTTTTTTCCTTTCCTGTCCCTAATTTGATATGTAAATGCAAATTAGGATTTGGATTCGGTTCGGTATTCAGCTGAATCTTAAAAAAAAATTAAATCATAAAAAATTTTCAGGATTCAGCAGAATCCCAAATAGTGGATTTGGTGCATCCCTATAAATTATATCCTAGGAATAGTATTCTGATGGTTTGTAAGTGTGTTTGTATCCTTTTAAACACAATAAATCCAGGTACAAAGGGACTGTTTGTACCAGATCTAATAACCTATAGTAACCTGTTAGATGTTGTTTTTGACCAGCCTGGTAAATCAAACCTATGGTCTATTAGACATGGTGGAAACTTTGGAGATTTTAATATATTAAAATATTTTAAATTAGTTAGCGTGTTTCTTTTCACACTTTTTATGTTTTTTCATGTTACCAAACAATAAATGTTTTTGTTTCACTGGGATTATTAAGTCTGGGGTTTGCAGAGAAACATGTTTGTTAGTATTCGGCTTGATAGCACCCACTCCTGCATTTTTAAATATAGGGAGATTATTTAATGCTCAAATTTTATTTGCACTCAGTAGCAGTCATATTTTTTGAATATTTTATACTTTCTCCTTAGGGGCATTTCCTGGAGGACATGATTTACATGATATACATTGTTTTATTCAGGACAACCTGAGCTTTTTAAAGGGGTGGTTAACCTTTAAGTTAACTTTTAGTATGTCAAAACTTGTTTTCAGCTTTCAAATGGGGGTCACTGACCCCACCTAAAAACAAATGCTTTGTAAGGCTACAAATGTATTGCTATTGCTACTTTATATTACTCTTTTTTAGGGATGCACCGAATCCACTATTTTGGATTCGGCCGAACACCAGAATCCTTGATTTATGACAAAAAGTCACACGATTTCCCTCCCCGCCCCTAATTTGCATATGCAAATTAGGATTTGGTTCGGCCTGGCTCAATCCGAATCCTGCTGAAAAAGGCAGAATCCTGGCCAAATCCCGAAGCGAATACTGGATTCGATGCATCCCTACTCTTTTTTTCTATGCAGGCCCTCTACTGTTCATATTCCAGTCTCTTATTCAAATCAATGCATGGTTGCTAGGGGAATTTGGACCCTAGCAACCAGACTGCTGAAACTGCAGACTGCAAAGTAAAAAAAAACAAAATAATTTAAAAAACCACAAATAAAAGAAAATGAAAACCAATTGCAAATTGTCTCAGTATATCACTCTCTACATCATACTAAAAGTTAACTCAAAGGTACACAACCCCTTTAAATCTTCTTTAGTGCAATTCCACTTCTATGACAAGATACAGGGTCGGACTGGGGGGCCCGGGGCCCACCGGGACTGCTGACCAGGGCCCCCTCCGCCCCCCTCGTCCCCCTCCTGTGACGCGCCGTGCATGAAGGCATGCATGTGCACATGGCGCCACTGAGCGCGCATGGGCACACGGTGCTGTGCGCTGCTGAAGATACTTTTTAAAAAAAAAAAAAAAACAAGCATCCGGAGAGGGGGTCTGGCTCGGCCCTGGCCCATGAGGGTCGGGGCCCACCGGGTTTTTTCCCAGTGTCCTGATGGGCCAGTCCGACACTGACAATATATACAGGCTCTAAATACTGAACAACATTAGACCCCGCCTTTTCTTGAGGCCAATCAGCCCACACGCTTCACTAGGCCGACATTTTTAGTACCTCTGTGCTGCTTCATAAAGCATTCTGGGAGGGATATGTCTACAGCTTTATCAGAAAGGTTTAGTTGCTAATCATATTTTGCTAACATGTTTTCTCATTAATAGATAAATTGTATCAAGCAGTATTTCATTGTTTCTTTTTCTTTTTTTATTCTGTTTCTTGCAGTTTCTGGCACTGGGAACTCACAATGGGAAGATGTATTTACTTGATATTCAAGGAAATGTTACACAGAAGTTTGATATAGTGAGTATATGTATATTCTTTAAAGGGGAATTAAAGTCTAAAATAGAATAATGCTAGAAATGCTGTATACTAAACATAAACATGTACTTACTGCACCAGAAGTCTAATTAAACAAATGATTTATGTTTTCAAAGTTGGCCGCAGGGGGCTGTCATCTTGTAACTTTGTTATACATCTTTGCAAGTGCAAGACCAAGACTGTGCACATGCTCAGTGTGTTCTGGGCTTCAGTTGGGAGGTTAAGCTTAGAGATCATCGTAAATTATCAAAACAGTACAAGTCAAATAATATCTGCCATAGAAGCCAATATAGCAAGACTGATAAATATATATGCAGACTGCACTCGGTCTGAGGATACAAATCTCTACACAGTCGCTGGCTGCTTAACAGCGAAACAAACAAAGCTGCTCAAGGTCAGGGAAGTAAGGTGGGGCTCCCCCCTGCCGTTTGAAATTATGATCCTTTCTCTGCAGAGCAGCTAGGGACCGTGTGAAGTTTCCTGTTTGCAGCTGTCAGAGTAAGTAAAATGAAGGGGGAATTTCACTGCATACAGTCAGGTTTATTATAAAAACTGTAGACATTTTTTAATTAAAGTATATTGGAGATAGATTTCTTTTTCATTAAAGAAAGTAAAAATTGGATTTCGAGACCTGAAGATTTCCAGATAAATAGCCATTCTGTTTTTAAACATAAAAAATTGGAGTCACGCGCCCACTGCAGCGGCTGCAGCGGCTGCATCGACGCACGGAAGAGGGTGGGGCCCGGCTGCACAGCCAGCACCAGGGCCCGCCCCCACCTAGTTCTGTCTCTGCCCCTTGGCCCGCCTCCAATCCCCTGGAAATGTAACTTTTGTCCTTCTGGCGATCTCCGCAATGCAGCCACGCCCCCTTTTACATAATGGCACCGCCCCCCATTTACATCATGGAGTTTTGTCCAACCGGTAAAAATTTTAGGAAAAGGTGGCATCTCTAGGATCAGGAGGCTCGTACTTTGGGGTCTGCTTCCTCAATAGCCGACTCCTGTTAAACTTTTGCCAGTCTACTTTATGTGCATGAGAATGTACGCATCCGCAAGGGTGGGGGCGGGTTAGGCTTCCTAGTGCGCTAGACTTCTCTGAAGATTTTTTTTCCAAGGGGGTGGGGCTCTGCACTGTTCCGCCCCTGTTGGTAAAGTCCTTTTTTTGGAAAGGAAACATAAGCTTCAATCTGCAAGTTAATTGGCTCCTGATAAAAAGGACCATAGTGTGTGTTTATATAACTTGGACCTTATTATTATAAGCTCCACAGGGACAGGGACTGTTCATAATGAACAATCTATTTAAAGTGCTGCACACTTGGGACACTGCTGTAAAAATAAAGAACATCAAATCATAAATTATATGCTAGAAGATAGTACAAATTAATATCTTGGTGTTGGAAAAAAAGCAAGTCTGTCCACAAAAAGATAATAATAAGAAAAGTTTTTTTCCAATAGGACACTGTGGGAAATGACACTGGAGCCTTAAATATGATAATGTATTATTAATTCTGTATTTGATTGAAGGGGTTGTTCACCTTTAAGTTAACTATTTGTATGATGTAGAGAGTGATGTTCTGAGACAATTTGCAATAAGTTTCCATTTTTTATCATTTGTGGCTTTAGAGTTATTTTGAGTTTTATTCAGTTTGCTGTTTCATCAGTCTGGTTGCTAGAGTCCAATAAAAGATTGAAATATGAATAGGAGAGGGCCTGAATAGAAAAATGAGTAATAAAAAGTAACAATAAATAAATGTGTAGCCTTACAGAACATTTGTTTTTAAACTGGAGTCAGAAGAAAGTGGCAAATTATTAAAAAAATCATTAAAAATTAAACAATGAAGACCAATTACAAAGTTGCCATTCTGTAACATACTTAAAGCTAACTTAAAGGAGAACTACCCCTTTAACTGTGCCTGCTAAAACCTTCCCAGATTCATTATTATAATTCGTATCTGGGGTTCAGGTGTAACTGGTCAGTATAACCCCTTGCTCAAAATGTGTGCAATGAAGAGGGCTTGGGCTGAACATACATTTTGCCTGTTGTTTTAATCATGAAATCTGTTGTGTTTGATATTACTTGAGCTAAACTGGGAAATGTTTACGATGCTCATGTTTACTAAGCTAAAAATCATTTGAGGATAATATGTAAAAAGAACATCCCATTAATTGTGTGTTCACTCATAACTTATTCACAGAGCTCTGTGAAAATTAATCAGATCAGCCTGGATGAAAGTGGTGAATATGTGGGAATTGCCTCTGAAGATGGCAAGGTATGTAATTCAGCTGTCATTTTCCAATATTCCCTTCATGGCCAATATTAGAATTGTCTCTTAATTCTCTTCCTTGAGTGCCCCGGCAGCAAGCGGAAGTAATCAATTACAGACACTATGGGGCAAATTCACTAAAGGACAATGCGCCTAACACTAGCGTTAATTTGCTAGCGTAGCGCATTTTCATTAATTCGCCGATTCACTAACGGACACTGGCGTAAAGTCGCTAGTGTTACTTCGCACCCTTACTCCTGGCGAATTTGCGCAACGGACATAACTACGCAAATTCACTGACGTGCGCATTTTTCTGAACGCTACCTTTTGCGCCAGACTTCCTTCACCACCTCAGACCAGGCGAAGTGCAATAGAGTAGATAGGGATTGCTTCAAAAAAAGTTAAAATTTTTTCTAAGTCCCAAAAAACGCTGGCGTTTTTTCTTTTTTTATGGGTGATAGGCTGAAAAAGATCAAAAATTTTTTTGGGGCTCCCCTCCTTCCCCCCTACATTTCCTAACTCGTGGCACCTTAACTATACAGTGGGCACATGTGTAGGGCAAAATAAAAATTTTGTTTGCTGTTTTGAAGGTTTCCCATGCTTGTGTAGTGATGCTACATATACCTCCATTGTAACTTCAATTTGGCGCCGTATGCAAATTAAGCATCGCTAGTGTAACTTCGCTTTGCTAGGTGAATTAACGCTAGTGCAACTTCGCAACCTTACGCTTAGCTCTGGCGAAAATACGCCTGAATTTGCTCCTATGAGTGAAGTCAGGAACACGCTCTTGGTTTCCATTACTGATTCTTCGGGCTTGAGCAACGGCTTTAGGCATAGAGGCGGGGCAGGCAATTACTTTCACTTTCCATTTGGATTCCTAGATGTCACTGCTCTCCTTACATTACCCCACTGTCTCCAACATTTAATTGTATAGCCAATGCATGGGCATGGGCATCAGGTCCCCCATTTTGGTGCATAAACAAGATTTGGATATGATATAAAGCTTGCCTTAATAACAGTGTCCATAAAATGGGTGCTGCCTGTTTTTCACATGATTATGAATTCCAAGACTAAAAAGAAACAAGATTTAAATCATTTATATAGAGTAAGTGAAGTTTATTTTGCTTGACTAACATCATAAAGCAAGATTTGGAATTCGTTTTTAGGGTATCAGGTCCCCTTTAAGCTTCCCAGTCTTACATTAAGGTGGTTATTCATCAAAGGTCGAATTTTAGAGTTTTGGACCTTGAATGAACTCACAACTCAAATAGTTTCTTATTTAAAAAAAAACTCGAATGGAAAAAAAACTCCCTGAATCTCGAATTGATTGAGTTTTCGGCGGGAAAAAAAACTCGAATTGATCATGAAGGCTATTAACATTCATATGGTTCAAAGGACCTCTGTCATTGACTTCTACATGACCTTGATAGGTTCTAGATGGTGAATTTTTGGATTCAAGCTATTTCCAGAGTCGGGGTATAATACATTTAGAAAAATGTGAATTTTGAGCAAAATACTAAACTAGAAAACTCGAATTTTTGTGGAAAACACAACTCAAACCTTTATAAATCTGCTCCTCAGACACTTGTCTATGTTTTCCTTGAATTACTGAAACCTTGATGAGTAATTGTAGCTTAAAAGCCCATTAAAATATCTTGCAATAGCCACATGAAATAGTTGTAAAATCAATATATGTACAGTCATTAACATTTATTTATAGCACCAGCAAGTTACACAGCACTTTAGATTTATTTATAGCAAACCGGGATCTTATATATAAGTTCACACACACACACACACACACACACACACACACACACACACACACACACACACACACACACACACACACACACACACACACACACACACACACACACACACACACACACACACACACACACACACACACACACACACACACACACACACACACACACACACACACACACACACACACCACACACCACACACACACACACACACACACCACACACACACACACACACACACACACAATTTATTAGAACAGATGACTAACTTTCTCAAAGTGTTCATTCTACAAAAAACATGCCTTATATACACACAATCTGGCGGGAAACAATGGTAGCTCTGACGTTTATTACTCGTCAGAACCAGAGCGACTCCATTTATACTAGAAAATCACAAATCCATTGCACTACGTTATAAGATATGCATTGCAGTTAAATCTAACAATATATTTAAATTAGATACAATGTTAAAACAAGTTTAAAACAATTATAAAACCAATATATCAGGGCACTGTTCCTTAATAACTATTTTGTAACAATATGCTGATTATTTATACTCTAATTTATAACTTTGTTACCAGTGTCACAGATGTAACATTCTTTGAGGATGTCTAAAAGGTCCTGACTGTAACGTTCCTGCTACTTCACTTGTTGCCCCCTAATGCTACAACCTTAGCCATATGTACCCCCACAATAAATAGTCCTCCCACTCTCTCTAAGTTGTGTGTAGACTCCATCTTCCAAGTTATGTTGTAATTAACCAACTGGGTGCTGTTTAATAGATGCTGCCCGCTAAGGTGCCCTACTGGAATATCTATTACCAATATATCATATACACCCCCTCTCGTGGCTCTACTCATCGTGCATCCCTATATATAAACCCTCATACTCCATTGATATGTGGTTAGTCCAAATCCTATGTGCTATCTGTCATCATTACTTAATTTCTGTCTATAATCAACACATAAAATAAACACATTCCCTTATTATCAGCAAGAAGTAATATCATACAATCATGAAAAACCCAAGGTACAAAAGCGTAAAAAGTGAATAAACAAAAAATCCCATAAAGATAAAGATAAAAATAAAAAAATAAAAATAAACCCCCATCCAATGTTCAAGTCCTGTGATTAAGTCAATCTGCGTATGACCACACCTGTATTCCGTGTGTATGCTCATCAAGTGTGCACCATCAGCGGGACAATAAAATAAAACATTTAGTTCATTTAAAACTTACACCACATATTTAAACATAGTAACAGACTGGAACATAGTAGCAGATGTCAAATATCCATACCCAGCCAGCTCGTTCAATGGCATTGTAGCTGCCGGTGAGTCACTCATGGCCAATGGTCGGAGCTCATCAATTATGATAAGAAATGATTATAGGCTATCACTGCCTCGCCAGCTCGATTAGCGGAGTACCCGCTGCTGATAAGTTACAGATGGCTCTTTGATGGCACTCACTATGGCGGGCATCCCTCTCTCTCTACAATTACCCGGGACAGGCGTGGAACTCATGCTGCCATCATGGTGTTCCACAGTCAGGCTCACTGTATCACCGGTTCCAGGTTACCGATGAAGCAAAAAGGTCCGGGAATCAAACTACACGAGGGCATCGCTGCATCTCAACCTGGGGTAGCCGTTCACACACCATCGTTATTCCTTCCACTCACAAATTTCAGTATCGCAGAAGTATTTGCGGCAACCCCGTTTACTTAAAGGGATACTGTCATGGGAAAAAACTTTTTTTCAAAATGAATCAGTTAAAAGTGCTGTTCCAGCAGAATTCTGCGCTGAAATCCATTTCTCAAAAGAGCAAACAGATTTTTTTATATTTAATTTTAAAATCTGACATGGGGCTAGACATTTTGTCAATTTCCCAGCTGCCCCAAGTCATGTGATGTGTGCCTGCACTTCAGGAGAGAAATGCTTTTTGGCAGGCTGCTGTTTTTCCTTCTCAATGTAACTGAATGTGTCTTAGTGGGACATGGGTTTTTACTATTGAGTACTGTTCTTAGATCTACCAGGCAGCTGTTATGTTGTGTTAGGGAGCCGTTATCTGGTTACCTTCCCATTGTTCTTTTGTTTGGCTGCTGGGGGGAAAAAGGGAGGGGGGATGATATCACTCTAACTTGCAGTACAGCAGTAAAGAGTGATTGAGGTTTATCAGAGCACAAGTCACATGACCAGGGGCAACTGGGAAATTGACAAAATGTCTAGCCCCATGTCAGATTTCAAAATTGAATATAAAAAAATCTCTTTGCTCTTTTGAGAAATGGATTTCAGTGCAGAATTCTGCTGGAGCAGCACTATTAACGGATTCATTTTGAAAAAAAAAATTTTTCCCATGACAGTATCCCTTTAACTTCAGTGGTTCCAGATGGTTAGTTGGTGTAGCGGCTACATGGCGGACATCCCTCTCTCCACAATTACCCGGGACGGGCGTGGAACTCACACTGCCTTTATGGTGCTCCGCAGTAAGGCTCACTATATCACCGGTTCCAGGTTACCGATGAAACCAAAAGGTCCGGGAATCAACCACACGAGGGCATCGCTGCATCTTAAGCTGGGTTAGCCGTTCACACACCATCGCCATTCATTCCACACACCAAATTCAGTATCGCAGAAGTGTTTGCGCAACCCCGGTTACTTAACTTCAGTGGTTCCAGGTGGTTAATTGGTGTAGCGGCTACTAGTGATAGAGCAAGTTAAGTCAATAAAAGTTAACTTAATAAAAGTTAAGTCCACCAAGAAAATCTCCCTTAAGCACAAAATAAAAATTGCCAGCCGCATAATGAATATTTACTGAAAGGCTGACAAGTAACATAGTAGCAGTGGTACATATTTTTTACTATTTGATTTTAATATTTGTTTTTACATATACAAATCTGCTAAGCATGGGACTTTTCATTCGTACAGGTGCAGGTGTTTGGACTTTACTCCAGAGAAGGGCTGCATGAAAATTTCGACTGCCCAATTAAAGTAAGTGTTTGCACGAGCTGATGTGCTCACTAACTGGATTTTTAGTGTAACTCACACTAAATACACAAAAATAAAACTGCAGGCCTGGTAACTTAGTGCTTATCCTCATTAAGCAGGCCACTTTTGTTAATCAGTGTATCAGTAAGTACAGAATATTTATAGAACTTTGGTTGCCATTAGTTATTATTAATTATTATGTATACAGTGCATTATATACATATACAGGTATGGGACCTGTTATCCAGAATGCTCGGGACCTGTGGTTTTCTGGATAGTGGATCTTTCTGTAATTTGGATCTTCATACCTTAAGTCTACTAGAAAATAATGTAAACATTAAATAAACCCACTAGGCTGATTTTGCTTCCAATTAGGATTCATGTTTGGATCAAGTACAAGGGACTTTTACTATCACAGAGAAAAAGGAAATAGTTTTTAAAAATTTGGATTATTTGGATAAAATGGAGTCTATGGGAGACGGCCTTTCTGTAATTCGGAGCTTTCTGAATAATGGGTTTCCGGGTTAACGGAAGTCTAGTCTAGTCTAGTAATTGTTTTTCCTGCTCCTCTGTATTTTTGTGAACTGGTGACAAACCAAAGATAAAATATCACTTCTTGGGCAAATGTTTTTTTTTTTTATAATTTAGCGAGTTTTAGTTAGAAAAATGCACAGAATCGTTTAGACATTGAAATTTTATCGATACAACTGATAACCGAAACTAAAAAAAAAAGGGTAGCACTTCTGCAATGAAAAGGAAACAACTATAAATGAATATTCACCTCCTGATTTCATATTACTTTCTTTTTTTCTACTCAGTAAGCACCATGATAAACTCTGTGTCTGCATTCAGGAAATACAGAGTGTGTACAATATTCCTACCTTAAAAGCACTGTAGAAATCTGTGCAGAATGTTTTTTTTTACAATGACCTTGGGATGTTGTCTGAATTCCACATCAGTTTTGCCAGAGTAACGTTGTTCACATAATTATAAGGTTAATAGTTATTCTTATTATGGATATTCAAGCTCCATGTACATATTATTAGATTTGTTGTTGTTTATAATTATGCTCTGAATGATTTCATGCTTTTATTTTCTACTTGTAGATTGTTGCTGTTCACCCTCAGTTTGGAAAATCCAACTGTAAGCAGTTTGTAACAGGTGGAAATAAGGTACGACTGGGTTTAACAAATGATATATACTTTAGAGGAACAGTATGCATGTGAGCTATTGGTATGGAGAGTTGGGAAATGTTGAGTTCATCGAGTTCAACCTTTTTGTCAAAATTAAACCTTCCAAACGATAGTTGATCCAGAGGAAGGCAGAAAACCCCACCGGCACCCGAAGCCTCTCCAGTTTGGGTTGGACAATATTCCTTCCTGACTCCAAGATGGCAATCAGACCAGTCTCTAGATTAACTTTTTTCAAAGAGCTATTTTCAGTAACCCTGTATTTCCTCACCTGCTAAAACACCATCCAACCCCTTGTTGAAGCTATCTAATCTGCTAGAAGCATATACAAAATATATATAAAATATTATATTATAATTATTATTATTTATTATTAGGGATGCACCGAATACACTATTTTTGGATTTGGCCGAACCCCTGAATCCTTCGCAAAAGATTCAGCCAAATACCGAACCAAACCCTAATTTGCATATGCAAATTAGGGGTGTGAAGGGGAAATAGTTTTTTTCTTCCTTGTTTTGTGACAAAAGGTCACGCACCTCCCCTAATTTGCATAGGCAAATTCAGATTCAGTTTGGCCAAGGCAGAAGGATTTGGCTGAATCCGAATCCTACTGAAAAAGACCAAATCCTGCCCGAATCCCAACCCGAATCCTGGATTCGGTGCATCCCTATTTATTATAATTATTATTATAAATATTTTATATTTATACATAGTGATCATATCCTCCATCAGGCACCTAACTCAGCCAGTCTTTCTTCATAATTGAGACCTTCAATTCCCGTTAGGTAAAAGACCAAAGAAGTCCTGTGCTTTCAAATATTTTCAGATTTGATTCATAGTTACATAGTACGGTAAGTTAGGTTGAAAAAAGACACACATCTATCAAGTTCAACTTTAAGTCTGTATATAACCTGCCTAACTGCCAGTTGATCCAGAGGAAGGCAAAAGGCCGTATTTGAAGCCTCTCCAATTTGCCTCAGAGGGGGAAAAATTCACCACCATAGCAAAAAAAATATTGCTAAATGTTTATGCTGTGAAACACATTTTCTGTCATTACTTGTATTTAACTTTCATTTGTTTTGTTTTTTGTTTTTTTTAAAGCTGCTGTTGTATGATAGGAATTGGTTAAATCGATGGAAAACATCTGTTTTACATGAAGGGGAAGGCAACATAACCAACATAAAATGGAGAGGGAATCTCATTGCTTGGGCCAATAATATGGTAATTTTTTTTGATCTTTTCTCCATATTGCTGCTGAAAATTTGGTTACAGGTATGGGATCCGTTGTCTGGAAACCTTTGAATTACAGATAGGCCATCTGTTTTGAGCAAGACAAGGCAAAGAGTCTGTGCTTATTAATGGGCTTGTCCTGCAGATACATATATAATATATATATAATAAACATATAATATATGTTTTATTTCAATATGTGGAGAGCCACAAATTAATGTAACCCCTATGGCTAATGCCAAACAGGGGCTTATCTGACCTCCGGCTGGCATTAGTCTATGGGGCAAATGTATTAAGTGCCGAAAATTCATCAGCGACGGCTTTACAGGCAGTGCAACACTTCGCCAGGCGAAAATTCACTCAGACAACGCTAATTCACTAACCTGCGAAGTTATGTTGAACGCTGGCGAAGTTGGGCTAGCGTTAATTTGGCAAGCAGAGCAAAGTTGCGCTAGCGTTAGCTAATTTGCATACGGCGGGAAGTTAAAATTGAATGGACGTATACGTTGCAGCAATTTTGAGGAAGTCCTATCTACTCTAACGTTCAGTAAAATCCGCATCTTAGTGAATTTGCGCAACTTCGTCTGGCGATTGAGTGCGAATGAGCGCCAGCGTTAGTCTCCTTCACTAGCGAAGTTACGCCTGTGCCCGTTAGTAAATTGGCGAAGTACTGAAATTTTCACCAGCATTAGTCACTTCGCCCTTTAGTAAATTTGCCCGTATAACTGCAATAAGAAAGCAATTGTATTCTAAAAAAAATCTTCTACAAAGATGTGGTGACTTGCTCAATTTGGTTAAGTTTGGCACGCGCTTTTGGATTATATATAACGTGCCAAATCCCTGAATAATTGTGTGTATATTAAATATAAATTTATAAATATTAAATATAAATTGAGCGTAATAACATTTACGGCTTTCAATACTCATTTCAGGGAGTCAAAATATTGGACATAACCACAAAGCAAAGGATTACCAATATTCCCAGAGGTGACACGAGCCTTCGTCCAGACATGTATCCTTGTAGTCTCTTCTGGAAAGATAACCTAACCCTTGTAATCGGATGGGGCAAGTCTGTCAAGGTACCAATTTTCAACAATATAGTGTTTATATCTCGCCTCTATGCAGTATGTACAGTGCCTTTATGCAGTTCTAGACACATCTAAGAGTTCATGGAGGGTGGAAAAGAATATTCTGTATTCAAAGCTTTTTCAGGGATATTCTGTAAACTGTAAAAAATATTCTATCTATAGGTGTATTATTACTTCTTCATAAAGTAAAGGTGTTGATGGTAGCGCAGAATTACCTTTGGCTTTTTGCTTGTAATTTGTAATATGGTGATTATAACCACAAAAAAGTACAGATATGGGATCCTTTATCCGGAAACCTGTTACGAAAAAGCCATCTCCCACAGATTCTATTTTAATGAAATAGTTAACTTTTTTTTTCAATTATTTTATTTTTCTCTGTGATAATAATACAGTATCTTGTACTTGATCCCAACTAAGATATAATTAACAAAAATACTGGGGGTGGAATTAAAATTTTAATGTATTACATATAAATAATACAATTAATCAGTGACTGGCCAGTCTACTCATTTAAAAACCATTAATTAGTGATGAATCAATACGGAGACCAATAAAAGTCATATAGTTCAGCCTCAAAACTATAGGCCAGTTAGTCTGACGTTCATTGTAGAAAAGCTTTTCAAAGGGTTAATACTGGACTTCATAGCAAATCATAATACTATGAGCTTGTGCCAGCATGGTTTTATGCATAATAGATCTTGCCAGACTAACTTAATTTAAGGTGAGCAGGGACCTCAATTCTAGGATGGCAGTGGATGTGATTTACTTAGACTTTGCTAAAGCATTTGATACAGTGCCACACAGAAGGTTACTGGTTAAATTAAGGAATGTTGGCCTGGAACATAGTATTTGTACTGGATAGAGAACTGGCTAAAAGATAGACTACAAAGAGTGGTGGTAAATGGAACATTTTCTAATTGGACCAGTGTTGTTAGTGGAGTACCGCAGGGCTCTGTACTAGGTCCCTTGCTTTTCAACTTGTTTATTAATGACCTGGAGGTGGGCATTGAAAGTACTGTTTCTATTTTTGCAGATGATACTAAATTGTGCAGAACTATAGGTTCCATGCAGGATGTTGCAGTGATCTGTCTAAGTTGGGAAACTGGGCAGCAAACTGGAAAAATGAGGTTCAATGTTGATAAATGCAGGTTATGCACTTTGGCAAAAATAATATAAATGCAAGTTATACACTAAATGGCAGTGTGTTGGGAGTCTCCTTAAATGAGAAGGATCTAGGGGGCAAATTCACTAATGACGAAAATTCGCCAGCGATGGCCCAGGGAACCTTAATAAAAGGAAATAGAGTTCTAATACAATGAGGAAGTGAAGAGGAGCTGCTCTTTGCACGAAGGATCAGAAAAAGAAAGGCGGCCATACTGGTATACAAGTAAACATTCTCCCAGAATCTTACTTTAACTGGCATTCAAATCCAGCCCCCCTGCCACTGCTCCAAGTCCCTACAGTGGGGCCAGCAACAAAAATTGGGAACTAATTCCTTAGCATGTTTGCTATCTAGCTATATATTAATTCATGGTTTAAAATTGCAATCTTTTTTTCTCTGTTCTGTTGAATAATATCTTGCTATTCATAACCCTTATGATTATGTTTTTTTAGGTTTGTGCTGTAAAAGAGAGACATGCCACCGAATTGAGGGATTTGCCAAGCCGATACGTTGAAATAGGTATGATAAAACACAAACTTGCAGATATAGTGATGAATGTAAACTATCCACGACTTCATTTGTAGGATAACAGATCATTATTCTAAACGTTGCTTACAAAGCAATAGGTAATTTCCTCTGTATGTTGTAGTGTGTGTGTATGTATATATATATATATATATATATATATATATATATATATTTATTTATTTCTAAAATACTCTGGCACTTTTTTAGCATCAGACAGCAAGGCTTTTGCATCTGTATTCAGAAATCAGTTTTAGCCCAGGTTCTCCAAATAACATTGTAATTCTGGAAACGTGTTGTGGGCAAATACATGGCAGATATGTCTGTTTTTTGCCATTTGCACCTGTCTGCTATTTATAAATGAGGCCCCTGAGCACAATTAATGAAGAGAGAATACAGGTATGGGACCTGTTATCCAGAATGCTTGCGACCGAGGTTTTTCCACATAATGGATCCTAATACCTTAAGTCTACTAGAAAATCATGTAAACATTAAATAAACCCAATAAGCTGCTTTTGCTTCCAATAAGAATTCATTATATCTGAGTTTGGATCAAGTACAAGCTACTGTTTTATTATTACAGAGAAAAGGGAAATTGTTACATTCAAATGATTACTGATACTGTGACAACCTTCTAGTTCTACTTGTTAGTGATTTTTTCAGTGACTTCATTTCCTGTGTAGACCCATAGAAGAGTATAAAGTTTTTGTTTTAATCACATGCTGTATCTTGATAACGGTCCAAGGCCCGGACCGAAACGTTGATGCGTGTACAATGCTCTTTTAAAATTTAATAAATAAATTAAGTGTTTTAAAATTCCAGTGTGTGCTGCTAACTACCTGTTGATTGCTATATATATATATATATATATATATATATATATATATATATATATATATATATATATATATATATATATATACAATATCAAAACAGGGGGGTTGTGGGAGCACTCTAAAGGCTTTAAAGTATATATATATATAAGTATAATAAATGCTATTGCATATGTACCCAAATAGGGGTTATTTTGTTACAAAGTTATGATCATAAAATTGATAAGCCACCATACCACGTCAAGGTAAACCCCGAATGGCGGTCCCTAACTTGTTTTATTTTTTATGTGCATTTTAGCATTACCTGTAATCAATGTCCATTGAACGCTGTTTTTTCACTGAGGGCTAAATCCTCCCCAGCCAGCAATCAGGCTTTTAAAGGAGAGATATTCCCAAAACAAACGCCCAATTTTAAAAGCATAGGAACACCACTAGTTTAAAGGGGGGGTATGGGGTGCTACAACCACTGAAGCTATGCCACAGCTCCTGGCTAAATATACAATATCAAAACAGGGGGGTTGTGGGAGCACTCTAAAGGCTTTAAAGTATATATATATATAAGTATAATAAATGCTATTGCATATGTACCCAAATAGGGGTTATTTTGTTACAAAGTTATGATCATAAAATTGATAAGCCACCATACCACGTCAAGGTAA
Organism: Xenopus laevis; assembly: GCF_017654675.1. Classification (NCBI taxonomy): domain Eukaryota; kingdom Metazoa; phylum Chordata; class Amphibia; order Anura; family Pipidae; genus Xenopus; species Xenopus laevis. Next base: position 140,135,289 of record NC_054375.1, read on the forward strand.
ACCCCGAATGGCGGTCCCTAACTTGTTTTATTTTTTATGTGCATTTTAGCATTACCTGTAATCAAAAGCCTGATTGCTGGCTGGGGAGGATTTAGCCCTCAGTGAAAAAACAGCGTTCAACGGACATTGATTACAGGTAATGCTAAAATGCACATTAAATATAAAACAAGTTAGGGACCGCCATTCGGGGTTTACCTTGACGTGGTATGGTGGCTTATCAATTTTATGATCATAACTTTGTAACAAAATAACCCCTGTTTTGGGTACATATGCAATAGCATTTATTATACTTATATATATACTTTAAAGCCTTTAGAGTGCTCCCACAACCCCCCTGTTTTGATATTGTGTATATATATATATATATATATATATAGACCAACAAAATGGAGTGGAGATTAACCCTGGTCTGTGACCTAGTCCAAAGGACAAATTATATATACATCAAAAAAGTCCAGACAACTTGCTTGTTCATCAAGAAAAAACTTTTATCAAGCAAGTAATAAGTACAACGTTTCGAAGCTCCCGCCTCTTTATCAAGCAATAAAGATTTAAATGACATCACATCCTTTTAAAGCCATAAATTCAAGCCACTCCCATAGGTGGGATGTGGTTAACCATGTAATACACATAGACCAATGACCATATATTTAAACAATGTAACACAGCAGTGTCAATTAGACCATAGTAATAGGAACATCCAACATAAAGAAACATATTGGTCAAAAATAACAATGTGATAAGTGAAACAAAAGTTTTAAAGGTTATAAGGACTATGCGTGATGCCATATTCAATTAGCCCCAACCTCCCAAAATGAATATATTACAGAAATTCTTAGCAATCACATGAAAGCATATAGATCATATTCTCTGTTAAGCCCCTTAGGGGACAATGTTTGCAATGTATGTATCCAAAATTTTTCTCTTTTTTGGAGTTGTAGGAGTCTATTGCCCCCCCGACGTGGGGGGGCAATAGACTCCAAAACAAGAAACCTGAGGGTTGCCACGGAATGTCGTGCCGAGTGAAAATGGGCTGGTACTGGTAGTTTTAGTACCTCCTTTCTGATCGTGGATTTATGTTGACTGATACGATCTCGTATGGGTTGAACCGTCTCCCCAACATATGCAAGCCCGCAAGGGCACTTAAGCATATAGACCACATATTCTGTATCGCATGTATAGTGACCTCGCAATTCGAACTTCTTTCCTGTATGTGGGTGGGTAAATACATTAGTGCGTATGACACTTGAACATTGATTACACCTGCCACATGGAAACATACCATTTGTCAGTGGTGCTAAGACCCTTTGTGTATTAACCCGTTGGGTGCCCAGATCGGCTTTCACTAGCCTATCCCTGAGATTTCGTGGCCGTTTATAGGACAACAGTGGAGGTTCCTGAAATTCTGGGATATCCGGATATGCTGTACGTAGTAAGGGCCAATGTTTGTAAATTACATGGTGAATTTTCCTAGTACAGGGATGATAAGAATGTACAAATGGTATACGGGAACTTTTTGTCCTATCTGGTAATTTGTCCTGTATGATGGACTCACGATCAAGTCCTTGCACACGCATCACCTCCTGTGCAAGCATCTGTCGTGGATACCCTCTTTGTTTGAATTTTGTGGACATCTCTGTCAAGCGTGAAGAGAGCCGTTCCTCCTCCATGACTATGCGTCTAACGCGTAGCATCTGCGATCTAGGGAGAGAGGAAATATTAGCCCTTGGATGTGCACTATCAAACCTCAATAGATTATTGCGGTCGGTGGGTTTAACAAACAAATCCGTGTACAGGGATCTGTCTCTACGATACACAGTAGTGTCTAGGAACGTGACTGATTCTTCACTATGTGTGAGAGTAAACCCAATAGTAGGAATGCAGGAGTCTAGATAGGTTTTAAACTCCAGTAGGGATCCAACGTCACCCCTCCAAACGACCAACAGATCATCGATATACCGATAATTGACACTGCTGTGTTACATTGTTTAAATATATGGTCATTGGTCTATGTGTATTACATGGTTAACCACATCCCACCTATGGGAGTGGCTTGAACTTATGGCTTTAAAAGGATGTGATGTCATTTAAATCTTTATTGCTTGATAAAGAGGCGGGAGCTTCGAAACGTTGTACTTAATACTTGCTTGATAAAAGTTTTTTCTTGATGAACAAGCAAGTTGTCTGGACTTTTTTGATATATATATACACACACACACACACACACACACACACACACACACACACACACACACACACACACACACACACACACACACACACACACACACACACACACACACACACACACACACACACACACACACACACACACACACACACACACACACACACACACACACACACACACACACACACACACACACACACACACACACACACACACACATATACAGCAGGTATGGAGACCGTCTCCCATAGACTCCATTATAATCAAATAATCCAAATTTTTTAAAATGATTTCCTTTTTCTCTGTTATAATAAAAGAGTACTTTATACTTGATCCAAACTAAGATATAATTACTCCTTATTGGAAGCAAAACCAGCCTATTAGGTTTATTTAATGTTTACATGATTTTGTAGTAGTCTTAAAGTGTGGAGATCCAAATTATCTGGAAAGCCCCAGGTCCCGAGCATTCTGGATAATAGGTCCCATACCTGTATATATTTTATTTAATTTTTTTTTTTAGATAATTCTAATTTATGTAATTCTAAATGCTTTTTTGTTGTTTTATGAACTTAATAGTATTGTTTTGTTCTTCCAGTTACCCAGTTTGATACTGACTACTACATAAGTGGTATAGCCCCTCTCTGTGACCAGTTTGTCATGCTCTTCTTTGTGAAAGAAACTTCAGATAAATCGGTAACCATTTGCTTGTGCACCATATTCACTCAACAGCATCTTTATTTATTTTTTATTTTGTTTCAAAGTGCAGTTTATTCTTTTATTTGCCAGTCATATATCTGTATAAAACAAGTAGTATGCCAAACTTGTCAAACTTATGCTTTGCTGTAAAGTTGACGCACAGATGGGGTTTTTTTGTGCCTTCCTCTGGATCAACTAGCACTTAGGCAGGTTAAAATAGAGTTAAAAAAGGTTGAACTTGATGGACGTGTGTCTTTTTGCATCCTAACTTACTATGTTACTACTATGTATATATGCACCAATTCAGCCAGCAGAACAATTGCTTACTTGGATTCTAAAGTTTTATATCCAATGTTTCAATTATCCGCTCCATTCTGATCATTGTCCAAAGACATGAACCAGTATTTTTGACCAGCAAACAAGTCCTGCCAGTTAGTTGAAACTGTCCAGATCAGCCAACAGTATCTGCCTGTGTGTTGCCAGTAGGGATGTAGCGAACTGTTCGCCCGTTCGCGTCCGCCGAATGTTCGCGAACGTTTGGGAACGTTCGCATTTTGAGTTCGCGTTCGATCGTTCGACCATTCGAATTCCTTCGACCGCTAAAAATCGAACGGTTTCCATTCGTTCGAACGATTGTAAGCATTCGATCGAATGAAAAGAATTCGATCGAATGGCTTCGATCGTTCGATTCGAATGAAAATCCTTCAATCGAACGATTGAAATCCTTTGATCGTTCGAATCGAACGATTTTAGCGGGTGTTCGAAGTTCGCGAACTGTTCGCGAACGTTCGCATTTTTTGCCGGTGTTCGCGAACGGCGTTCGCGAACACCAAATCGGCAGTTCGCTACATCCCTAGTTGCCAGCATAACACAATCCAGAAACAAATCTTGCTAAAATGTATTTTGATTAAACAATTAACAATTGATTTAGTTAATGATAATAAATTTCCGATAACTAAGTTTTTACTATCAGAATATATAAAAAAATAACTCCTTTTTGCTTGTGTTACATCTGCATCTCAGGCCTAAGAGATCACTATATAAGCGGCCTCATTTTAGAAACAAGCAGTAGTGCAAAAAATCACACCTTTAGTGCCCCCTTAAACAGAGAAGAACCTGTGCCCATCTGTTGGGCTCCTTAATGTATTGCCTTCCCCAGCACACTTGCCTGGTGTTTTTTGATAGACACACAAGGTAGGGGCATGTCAGAAGACATCCATGTGCCACCCAGGGAGCCTCCTCCTTCCCCTATTATATGTTACCGGAGACCACTTAAAGTGAACATGGGACTTGTAAAAATGGAGTTACTGGTTGGAGAGCATAGATGTATTGCTCCACAGCACAGAAAAACAAACGACTGCTCGTACAGCCAAGTAAGTGGCTCTGCCCTCAAGGCCAGGGTACTAGAGACGAATGCTAGCTTGAGAACAGACTCCATCAGGGGCTCATGGGGGAATCTGCATACACACAATTGTATTTTCTCCCAGTAGCACTACAGAGTGTAGGTTCTTTTCATAAAGACAGAGGCACTCTTTGCTTTCTGTTCTGTAGGTGCAAGGAGGTAATTCCATTGGTCCAAAGTACAAAAATATGTTGCTTTGGCCTGTCTTGACTGATTTGGAAACTGCTTGCTGATGTATTAGACAGAAATAGACCCTTACCCCCATTAATATCTGTCTGGGCACAATTACATATCAGTCAGTGTAGGAAATCAAAGTATGCATCTGGCCACGTCAGGTCCAATCCTACATGTTTTCTGCATGATCTGATCATTGGACTGAGGACTCTACATGCAGATCACCCAAATCGACCCATTATTTGAATGACTGAATTTGGTAAAGACCCCCTATTCAAGCAAGCAGATATCAGTCAGTGTAGGAAATCAAAGTATGCATCTGGTCATGTCAAGTCCAATCCTACAAGTTCTCTGCATGATCTGATCATTGGACTGAGGACTAACCATGCAGATCTCCCAACTTGACCCATTATTTGAACGACTGAATTTGGCAAAGACCCCCTATTCAAGCAAGCAGATATAAATTTACCAAAATACAATGGACCTAACTTAATCCTCTATTTCTTTTTTGTTTGTTTTTTTGTGGTTAGCATAAATTTCTAATCTGGGCCAGTTTTGAATCTAATGGAAACTGTATTACATAAAATTCAATTTAAGACTTATTTATTCTGACTGAATTGTATGAGGAAGTCGTCCTGTTTAATTGCAGATATTTCTCTTTAAAACCTCCCAGGAGACAATGTTGTGTGCGAGACCACGTCTTGATATTATTCAGGCCCATCCAGACTCAAGCGAGGAGATTTCTTCAGATGCCATAACAGTCAGAGGCTTCCAGGAAAATGAGTGTCGTGATTATCGCTTAGGTAAGGAACATCAAGCCCCAAAAATACCCACTTTAACAGACAATTTGTTCTTGTTATTTGTACCACAGTGCTACGCAATATGTTGGCGCTATATAAATACATGTTAATAATAATAAAACCTCCCATGCCCACATGACCATATTTCCAGTTTTTTTTTTATGTTAAAATACAACAACTTTTTCACTCAAACATAATACCTCTAAAATATGGGGAGTTGCCTAAATGCCAAAATGAAGCTTACTGTTTGCAACTTATTGATGTCCACTAGGGATGCACCGAATCCAAGATTCAATTCAGGATTCGGCCAAGATTTGGCTTTTTTCAGCAGGATTCGGCCTATGCAAATTAGAGGCGGGGAGGGAAATTGCGTGACTTTTTGTCACAAAACAAGGAAGTAAAAAATGTTTTTCCCTTCCCACTCCTAATTTGCATATGCAATCTTCCATTTTTGAAAGACATGAATTATTGCGTTATTCTGTGTTGCCTAATAGTTTAATATGAATCATGTTAAAAATAAATTAAATGTGTTTTGTCTAATCACTCATGTTTTCTTAAAAAATGTTCCACACCTTTACACATTCTACCAGGGTATGTAAACTTATGAGCACGATTTAATTACTTCCCAGAATTCTGACTGACCATGCCATTGTCACAAAACCATTCTGAAATATTCACACACTAAAGAGAATATAGGCTTCTTGTTATGTAGTCTGTTTCTGTACGTGGTCCCATGATACATATATTTTTACATTTGTCTTTAGAATACTCAGAAGGAGAATCTTTATTCTATATAATCAGTCCAAGAGATGTTGTTGTGGCAAAAGAACGAGACCAAGATGACCACATTGACTGGCTGTTGGCTAGAAAGAAGTATGAGGTATCAGACCTATTGTTCCTGTTGTTTTTCCCCTACTCACAAAACTGAAAAACTCCCTGTTAGATAAAGCACATGAAAAATATCCACACAACTGTAACTGAAACTGTGCTTTCCAATTCATTTCATTTTTGCCCATGATCAACTCCAAAGAGAAAATGATCTTTAGGGCAAATGTTTATATATATATATATATATATATATATATATATATATATATATATATATATATATATATATATATATATATATATATATATATATATATATATAATAAAACACTTCTACAATGAGTGTGCTGATCCATTACTACTGCATGTTAGGAATATTGATCGTGCACCTCTACTCTACCTGAGATCGAGTGCGGACACCCAGAGCATTCTAATATATATATATGTGTGTGTGTGTGTGTGTGTATATATAGTGTTTGATTGGCACTGCCATGGGGGGGGGTTCTCTGTTTTTAGAAATGGGGTTATATTATTCCTTTTCCTTCCCACATATAGGAAGCTCTGATGGCAGCAGAAATTAGTCAGAAGAACATAAAGAGACATGATGTATTGGTGAGTTACCCAAATTAAGTTATTTTTGTTAATATTAGCTGAGCATTTCTGATTCTTTGTTTTGTACTTTTTTTGTGAAAATTATTATTTTCTGGATAAAAATACAGCCCTTTGCAGCAGTCCATTAAATGATAATGTCCCCTAATAATACAGAGTAGTTGACCCTAACCTCTCTTGTAAAACACCTGCCTTCATCTAGTATATGCAAAATACCAGACTGCAAGAAGTACAGAAAGGCAGCAGGGACAGAATTACTAGAAAATAGCTTTTCTTTCATGCATCAGAACTAACAAGAGAGGAACCAATAAGATGTTCACTTTCAAACAGCTGACCAGCACATTCTAATTGTCAATGGGTTGCTATGGGTTGCTATGGGTTAGTAAACCTGAGAAAATGCTACACCTTTTGAATATTACCTTATAAAACTGGCCATAGGCATAAAGATACCAAATGAGTAGATCTTTACCTGAATTGGCCATCCACATGCTTGACCCAATAGAGCTGATCATTCAGCCCCAGGCCAATGTTTGAATCATAACAAGAGCCTGTGCAGGTATTTCAGGAGAGGACCGCATCTCAATGCACTGACGCCTTCCTCTCTCAACGCCGTACCCCTCTACTGATCTTCATTCTTTTACTCAAGGAAGTAAACAGATTATTTTTAGCACCACATGGAGTGATAAAGCAACAGGTGCAAAATGTTGAAGGAAACTTCAAGGGAGAAATGAGAAATGATGTTACTTGTAATTCTCATGATTTGGTCTACAGTAGAAAGGAGATGGTTACCTTGTTGTGCTACGCTGACTATATCAGGAGAGGTATTTTTGGGTAGTGGGTTTTCCTGAAATCTGTTAGGGGTCCTAAGCGTAACACACCATTCCAGCTTATATATTGGAAATTATTTTTGTGACTGCAGTCTGAGCATAGAAAATTGCAGCTATGTGGATTAATTGCACTGAGCAGAATACAAATTGTTGATTGTTTTTTATATTTATATCTTTGTTCCTCTCTTATCATTATCAGTTTGTAGATGTTTGCATTCAAGTTTTTTTTTTTTTAGGATATCGGATTATCTTACATAACCCATTTGGTGGAAAAAAGAGATTATGACATGGCTGCAAGGTAACAGTATGACTACATGCCTTAGTTTATTATCTGGAAGCTAGTTTCTAGAAGTGGGATTGCCCACTTTGGGCTACCTGTGCTTCGTTAAATGCCCAACTGCCCACTGTCACATTTTCAGCACTTTTACTCACTCACTGCACTTGTATTATAATATACAAGTGTATATTATACCCTTCAGGGGCGTAAATATAGAGGAAGCAGACCCTGCGGCTGCAGGGGGGCCCAGGAGGTATAGGGGCCCCATGAGGCCCTAATTCATATACAATTTCAATAAATATTGGAGAAACAAGTCAACCTCTAAACATTTTGGGGGCCTGAAAAATAATTTGCTGTGGGGCCCAGTAATATCTAGTTACGCCACTGATACCCTTTGAAATAACTTTTAGTATGATGTAGAGAATGATATTATGAGACAATTTGTAATTGGTTTTCATTTTTTATTATTTGTGTTTTTTCAGTTATTTAGCTTGTTTTTCAGCAACTCTCTGTAAGAAACTTACCCAGGGGACGGCAGGGACGCCTGCCGCCCCCTCGACGCGGACGCCCGTCTCGCACCGCCGATGCGGTTAGGCCCCAGGCGCCGGCTCCTATGCAGCGCGCGGCGCGCATGCGCGACAATTAAAGGCGCAGGCACGCTGACGCAATTGCGTTGGCGTGTTTGCACAGGCGCTGGCGCTGATTCGCCAGCGTCCAATGGCGCCAAATTCAAATGTTTAAAGGGCCATCAGTCCTTTTGTGCTTTGCCCAACGTAGGTTCTCTATATGGTTCCTGGGTGTGATTTATTCTGTGATTCTAGTTGTGACCTTGGCTATCCCTGATTCCTGTTTGATTTCCGCCTGCCCTGACCCTTTGGCTTGTTCCTGACTACTCTTTGGATTCCGTTCTGTACTACGACCCTGTTAGTTGCTGACCCGGCTTGTGACCTCGATTACTCTGCTGCTTACCGATTTTGTACTGCATTCCCGATTGGTTTTGACTCGGCCCGTTCCTGGACTTTGATAAACTTTACGTTACGTTCCCTTGCTCGCCCAGAGTTCTTCCCTCAGTCTCCTCACTATTAAGTCCTGGCGGCATCCAAGTAGCGAAGGGCTCCTCCCGACGTGAAAGGCGGCGGTTATAGGCCGAAGCGTGAGCCGAGTCCGGGACATTGGGGTTTACTCTGGGTTGTGGGATACTGTACGTTACACTCTCTAGGTTGCAATTTGTGCACACTGGTTGCTAGGGTCCAATTTGCCCTTGCAACTATGTATTTATTTGAGTAAGAGACTGGAATAGGAGAGGCCTGAATAGAATGATAAGTAATAGAAAATAGCAATAACAATACACTGTAGCCTTACAGAGCATTTGATTTTTTAGATGGGGTCAGTGACCCCCATTTAAAAGTGGGAAAGAGTTAGAAGAAGAAAGCAAATAATTAAAATACTATACAAAATAAATAATGAAGACCAATTGAAATGTTGTTTAGAATTGGCCAATCTATAACATACCACAAGGTGAACCACCCCTAAGGCTCATTTACTGCAAGTGTAGTGAGCAAAGTGCAATATTGGGTACAATTGCAGCATTTTCCCCAGCCTTTTATTGGCTGCAATAGTCAAACTCTGATTGATGTCATTTCGGTTTGCGAGAGACAAGTGCTGTTATTCTTTAGACGCAAGTGAACTGTTCCCTCAATTGGTGAAGCAGAGCTTGATTCAGAAAAGCAAGCTTATAGCTGTTTGGACCATTGAACTAGAAAAAAAGGAATGTTTATATTTGTCAATGGACAGAAAACTGTATACAAAAACACAGAATATGTCGACCACCCTTTATACGCCTGTACAGCTCTTCTCCTTTGGAACTGAGGCTATTGCCTGTCCTAAAGCCAATCTTTCTTTAATTTTTCTTTCCCTGCTCCCTATTTGCTTGTCCCATATAATTCCAAGTTTTAATTAGGCATCAATAAGTAGTCTGAAGCCAAAATTCCCATAAATTGGGAGTTCAGGAATTGCTAGAAGTTCCTTTTGGTACCAGTTAGTTAATACCCTGTTTCTGTAAAAGTATTAGGGCCATGACTAAGCCCTTTTTAACACTCATCTCATGCTTTTTCAGTTAGTTGTTTTTGACCACAAATAACTTTTGTAATGCAAATAGCAAGAGATGGATATAAAAGACGTAATCCTGTTGCAAGGGCTTCCCGTGTTCAACAGAGGTGATTCCTACATTTCTTAAAGATTCTGCCCTAAAGGGCTTGTTCACCTTTTAAACACTTTTTTCAGCTGAGTTATTTTCAGATTGTTCCCCAGAAATAAAGACTTTTTTCAATTACTTTCCATTGTTTCTTTTTTACTGTTTTTTCAAAATCTAAGTTTAAAGTTGAATGTTGGTGTCTCTGGTGTTGGCAGCTCAGTAATTCAGGTGCAGACTCTGAACTGTTACAATTTTGCAACATTGAGTTGATCCATTTCTCAGCAGCATCTCTGGAGTATTAGCAACTATTGTATCAATTCTAACAGCCGCCTGTAATGAAACCCAGAAATTGTGCTCAGCAGGGACAAAGATAACAAATGTAACAACTAAATATATCAATTTAATATAGTTTACAGGGTCGGCGACCCCCCTCCGGGAGCTGATTTAGAAGGTGAAAAATTTAATTTTTCACTTCAATATTAGAAAAATGTGACACATAAAAAATAGAAAGTAATTGGAAAAAGTAATTATTTTGGTGATATGTCTGAAAACAACTAGTTGTTTGAAGATGAACAACCTCTTTAAAGGAGAACTAAAGCTAAACTAACGAAGTAGGGTAGAAATGTTGGACATTATGTTTTGGGCTTCTGTACCAGCCCAAGGCAACCCCAGCCCTTTAGCAGTAAAGAGCAGAAGAAATTGACTTTTAAGGCAGTACATTTTTGTACCACATGGATGGTATACACTGAAATATAACACATGGATTCATTTAATATGAGTGGGATATTTTTTTTCTTCTTTCACAGAAAATGTCAAAAAATACTGGGCAAAAATATGAAACTCTGGGAAGATGAAGTCTATCGGTTCAAGAAAATAGGGCAACTTAAGGTAAATATAGTGATAATGCAAAATACTCCAAGAAAGGTCATATCACTTCTCCACTTCTTGCTGTGCAATTAATTATTTTATTTAGCCAGATTTGCCACACAAAGAACAGAACAACATTTTTTTGGGGGGTGGTATACCTCAGTTCGCCAGGTTTCACAAGTGAGCCAGAAATACAATTAAAGTGATACTGACACTAAAAATTTTATTTTCAAAATATTAATCTACATTGAAAGTTACCTATAGGTCATGTTGATCGTTTTTTGCTGATAGTTCTGCCTTTGTAAGTAATTATTACTTGGCGTGCCTAAACCTGACTGTTTTGCCAACCTGACTGTCCCATCTCTGTCTGTCAGTCAGAGTTTCTAATGCTAATGGACTCCTGCTGCACAAATATGGCAGCCCCCTCATACAGGAACATGGGGTAAGAAAGGTAATGTAAAAGCATCAGGCAAATACTTTTATGGCAAATTTATAAATAGCATTCAAAGCTAATGTTATGATGGATATAAAAAAGGGTTACTTTCTGGTGTCAGTATATCTTTAAATATACTCCAAAAAGCCACCTCCATGACATCATTAGTGTTGTGTGCTTTAAATCCCTGTGGGTGTGTTCAGTCCATTTAAAGTCCACATTCAATGACATTGTCATACCATGGTGTTGTAGTTCAGTAATGCAAAGAGCTCACAATTCATATTAAAGTATATAGAAAGAAGATTTTACTTTACCAGTTGGGCATAATACTATTAATCATACGTTTATCTGTTCCCCAGCTAGTTATCTGTGTTATTTAGTGGTAACACTTTGAGTTTGGTCTCATTTTTCTTACTTGACACACTTGTATTTACTAGGCAATATCTAATAGGAATTCCGATTATTCTTTTTGAAAGGTCCCTTTAACAGGAAGCATTAACAGGCCAATGCTGTGCCTGTCAATACACAATAAATTTGGCGTAGAAGGAATGGATTGTCATTCCCCCCCCAGCCAGCCATAGATACACCAGTCTCTACAGGACTGACTCTATATTCAGGAACACTTGGCTCAGCTTAGACTTAGATGTGAGTGGCTAACCTGGGATATATTACTTGATTTAGCAAAGTTAATATAAACATGGACACAGGTCCTGATGGAATACATCCTTGGGTACTTACAAAGCTTAGTTCAATATTAACCAGGCCAGTTCTGATCTGACACTCCCTTTTATCCGGTATTGAACCAGTGCACTGGAGGAAAGCTGATGTAATTCCAATATTCAACAGAAAGGCAGATTGTTCTGGCCCAGTCAGGGCTTCTAGTTCTAAGTTTATACGTGTTACTGCCAGGATGGACTGCAATGCTGTTAAAGGAGAAGGAAAGTCATTTACCACTTGGGGGTGCCAAATCTTAGGCACCCCCAAGTGAATGTATTTACTTACCTGAAACCTCGGCTAGTGCTCCTATCAGCAGAAAACTGCACCGGCCCGGGGTTACTCCAGTGAGCACCACGGATCGATCCTCTTCCGTCTTCTTCTTTCTTCAAATTTCCCGAGGCAGAAGCATGTGCAGTAGAATGAAAAACCAGACTTTTTAGTTATCGTTCGGCTTTTCACTCTAATGCGCAGCCGGGCAAAGAAAGAAGAAGCCGGAAGAGGATCGCTCCGTGGTGCTCACTGGTATAACTCCCAGCCGGTGCAGTTTTCTGCTGATAGGAGCACCAGCCCGAGGTTTCAGTTACCGTATATACTCGAGTATAAGCCGAGTTTTTCAGCTCCCAAAATATGCTGAAAAACTCTACCTCGGCTTATACTCGGGTCAATCGCAAAAACGGTCGCCGTCGTCTAAGAATAGCAGCCGGCGCCTAAGAATAGTCACCGGCATCCAAGAATAGGCGCCGACGTCCAAGAATAGTCTCCAAGAATATTCGCCGGCGTCCAAGAATGGTCGCCGGCATCCAAAAACGAGACACCGGCACCTCCAATGGGAGCAGAAACCCTCAATTATTTGATTGAAACTTACCAGAAGCTTCTGCATTTCTCACCCTATGCTTATACTCGAGTCCAGTTTTTGGAGGTAAAATTAGGTACCTCGGCTTATACTCGGGACGGCTTATACTCGAGTATATACGGTAAGTAAATACATTCACTTGGGGGTGCCAAAACCCCCAAGTGGAAAACAACTTTCCTCCTCCTTTAAAGGTTTACCACACTCCTTTGTATGGCAGATATATATTCGACCCTTAATAAATCTGCCCCTATTTTAAAAAGCTTGAATGTATTAAAACTAAAATAATAAATGAAGCATGTCTCTTACCTTGCAGGCGATAAGCAAGTATTTGCCCAGGGGAGATTTACGACTGAGACCTGCAATCTATGAAATGATCTTGGATGAATTTTTGAAAACAGATTATGAGGTATTGTTTTCATTTTAAATCAATATTATACACATTTATTAACCATGGGGCAAGGTGCAAGAAAACATGTTTTTTTTTGCACCTGTCCCAGTCTGGGATATGCTCATTCTCCCTATCTAAATGCAGCTGTATCTGGTTAATACCTAATTAAATGCACCGGCGCATGTAATATAGCATCTTAAAAAATATGCTCTGTGATGACAGTAAATTATACTTATTTATAGCAAAACTGCACATATTATTTCAGCAATAACCATGTAAATGGTTGCTTATGGGCAGGGCTGCCATCAGGGTGGGCAAGTGTCCTGGGCCCGGCATGTAGGAGGGCCCGGCAGTGCTGCACTTTTGAAAGAGTCGGGCCCCCCTTGAGAGCACCGAAGCCGTGCAGCCATTTTTGATGTCCCGAACAGCCGAAATGCGGAAGTGCCGAACAGCCGAAGTCCCGAAGCGGTGAAAAGACCCGAAGTCACGAAAGGAGACGAAGTTGAAGTCCTAAAGCCACGAGTTCAATTCTACTGAACACCAATTTGTGTTTTCTCTGTCGTCTCAGGGGGACACAGGGACTCTAGGGGTTTAAGCTCCACCCTCCAGGAGGCAGGACACTTAGAATAAAAAAACTTAAGGGGCGTGCCAAGGAACAGGCTTAACCCCACATACTGTAAGCATACCTCAGTTTTTAAGTGTCCTGCTTTCAAGGAGGATGGACTTCGCATGCTCTTCAGCTGCATTCATCATTCTGGGGTATCTCCAGGTACAGGAATGCCTGTTTACTCTGTGAATTCCCCCTTCGCGGGATTCTTCACCGTGGTCTCTACCCTATCCATTCAGGCTATATCCGACCCACACAGTTACTACCTGCCACCCAATAGGGACAGCAGTTCTGTACGGTGAAGCGCCGGGTGAGTACCATGGCAGTGTTCATGTCTATCTCCCCGGGTTGCTCTCCCCTCCCCCTTCCTTCTCATTTATTTCTGGCCTTCAGGGTATTTAGGCCCCTAGGGGAGTAATTCCCTTCCGACCTGGCTGATTTTCTCAACGCGCCATTCATTGCGCCTCTGTCTCTCCGTCTCCCGCTCACAGACGGCTCGCGCGCGCAGCTCCTTCCTGCGCTTCAACCCTGGAACGCATCGCATTCATGCGTTCCAGGCGCCATTTTCTTTTAGCGCGAACAGGAGGAGCTGCGGCGCGCGATCACTAAGCGCGCCATTCTCTGCCAGGAGTGGGATAGAGAGGGACACGGTTTTTCATTAGATTGTTTAGTGAAGCCCCCCTACTTCTTTTAGGGTTCACTCACCCCTTCAGGAAGCAGTCCTCTACCTGATCACTGCAACTTAACCCCTCCACAGCCATTCCTCAGCAGGTACCATTGACACTGCATTATGGCGGAAGGTAAGTCAGGGGGACTTTTCCCAAGGGCGGGGGGGAGAGCACCAACAGCACAGGTTACCTATTTTGCCTGCAAAAATTGTCAGTCCAAAATACCAGGGGGTCAGGCTGAATCCCTCTGCAGATCTTGCTCCAAGGGACAGGGCCCTGCACCTGCCCAGGAATCTACTGCACCAGAGATTTCTCAATTTGGCGAATCCTCACAAGATAACTCTGCACACGATGGGATCGCAGGTACATCATCTGACCCCCCAGCTCCCTCATGGGCTATCCAGCTCTCACAGTCTCTAGCATCCTTGCAGAGTTTACCTTCAATTGCTGACAATCTAGGCAGGGCCATAGCTAAACTAGCCCACAAGCCTAGCGGGAAGCGTAAAAGGCCTTCCAGTCCCAAACCGGACGACGACTCCCATACCTTTTCTGAGGGCTCGTCATATGGAGGAGCCGCCTCCCATTCAGAGGGCGAACTTCCACTTTCTGATATTTCCTCTGATGAGGAGGGAGAAAATGAGGGGGAGACCAAGGACAGAGAGGTCCCTCATGATGTGGAGCACATAATCAAGGGAGTGATGGAAGTATTGAAAATTACGCAGTCAGCAGAACAGCACACTTCTTCTGCAAATCTGTTTAAGAGGAAACATAAATCCTCAGCTTGTTTCCCGTCTCATGAACAACTTACCAGCATTATTCACGATGAATGGAATTTCCCTGAACGAAAATTCCAGGCTACTCGTAAATTTTCCAAGTCCTATCTGTTTAATAAAGAATCGGTGGAAAAATGGTCTATGCCGCCAGCGGTAGACGCTCCAGTCTCTAGACTCTCTAAGTCCACTGCCTTGCCCGTTACAGACGCTGCAGCCTTCAAGGACCCATCTGACAAAAGACTAGAGGGATTCCTGAGGGCAGTATACTCATCTGCTGGCTCTACCTTTCGCCCAGCACTGGCGTCCGCCTGGGTAGCCCGAGCCATACAAGCCTGGTCCGAAACTCTGATTTCAGACATTCAAGAGGGTGTCCCCAGAATAGACCTCATGTCATCTGCACAATCCATCGCGGAGGCAGCAGCATACTTGTGTGACGCAACTCTTGATACCACTCAGATTACCGCTCGCACCTCAGCACTATCTGTGGCTGCCCGCAGGACGCTCTGGCTTAAGAATTGGACAGCTGATATCAGTTCCAAGAAATCCTTAACTTCACTTCCATTCAAGGGACAGAGGCTCTTTGGGGAAGAACTTGAAAAGATCATCTCCCAGGCCACTGGGGGGAAAAGCACCTTCCTCCCCCAAAACAAGTACAGACACACATCGTCCTCTAGACGGGGAAAGTTTTTTCGTGGCCCCAGTGGAAGATTCTCCAGACGAAACAGCCCCCCTCAACGCTCCCAGTTTCGTTCCAAGCAAAGTGATAAGGGCCGCACGCCTTGGAAAACCAACAAGTTTCACAACAAGCCTTCAGCCGACAAATCCACTTCCGGTTGACGGGGCACCCCCTCCGGGGTCTCGGCAATCAATAGGGGGCAGATTGCTACGATTCCGGGAGGTTTGGAACCATTATTCGTCAGACGCTTGGGTCACCGAAATAATTTCCGAAGGCTACCATCTGGACTTTTCTTCTCCCCCTCCCAGAAAATTCCTCATGTCCAGACTCCCATCCAAAATCGACAAAGCTCAGGCCTTTCTGGACTGCATTGCCAACATGGAACAGGATGGAGTGATCATCCCTGTTCCCCCGTCAGAGAAATTCTCCGGTTTTTACTCCAACCTGTTCCTAGTCCCAAAGAAGGACGGTTCTTTTCGACCAGTACTGGATCTGAAATTTCTCAACAAACACATACGCTCAGTACGGTTCAAGATGGAGACCCTTCGCTCAGTCATCAGAGGTATGGAACCGGGTCAGCTATTGATGTCCCTGGACATAAAAGATGCCTATCTCCACGTGCCCATCTGGCCTCCTCACCACCGCTTCCTCCGTTTTGCCTTCAAGAACCGCCACTACCAGTTTGTGGCACTGCCATTCGGATTAACCTCAGCGCCCCGAGTCTTCACCAAACTCATGGCGGTGACAGCAGCAACCCTCCGACTCCAGGGAGTCTCGGTGACTCCCTACCTCGACGACTTGCTCCTGAAGGCCAGAACGGCAGAACAGTGCAGAGCACATCTTCAGACCGCAATATCCCTGATCCAGAGTTTCGGCTGGACCATCAACTGGATCAAATCCAGTTTGACACCCAGTCACCAAATGATGTTCCTAGGCCTTCATTTCAACACTTTAACGCAGCGGGTGTCCCTACCCCCGGACAAGCAGAAGAAGATAAGGGACCAGATCAGGCTTCTTCGTTCCAGTCAACCTCCCACAGTCCACCTAGCTATGCGGGTGCTGGGACTGATGGTCTCGTCCATCGAAGCGGTACCGTTTGCTCAGTTTCACCTACGGCCTCTGCAAGCCAACATCCTATCGGGATGGAAGGGAGGACCTCTAACCCAGAAAATTCACCTGCAGCAAAAGACACGGGAGTCCCTCCTTTGGTGGCTAACCCAACACAACCTATCCACGGGCCAGTCCTGGGCCGTCCCAGACTGGACCGTCATCACAACAGACGCAAGCCTTCTGGGCTGGGGAGCAACGTGGTACAAGCTCTCCGTTCAAGGTCAATGGACCCCCAGCGAAACCAAGCTTTCCATAAACATCCTGGAGCTTCGGGCAGTACGACTGGCCCTCAGACACTGGTCTTCACAACTCCAGAACAAATCGGTCCGAGTGCAGAGCGACAACTCCACCACAGTCGCATACATAAACAGACAAGGAGGGACTCGCAGCAAAGCGTGTCTAGCGGAAGTGGACCAAATTCTGACGTGGGCGGAAGCCAGCTCAGTCCGACTTTCCGCCATACACATCCCAGGTGTGGACAACACCCAGGCGGATTATCTCAGTCGCAATCAGCTGGATCCGGGAGAATGGGAACTGCATCCCGAAGTGTTTGCGGATCTCGTGGCACAATGGGGTTGTCCTCAAATCGACCTCATGGCCGCCAGACCAAATCGCAAAGTTCCCAACTTCTTCGCTCGTTCCCGGGATCCGATGGCGATGGGTGTGGACGCCATGACACAAGAATGGCGGTTCAGACTGGCTTATGTATTTCCTCCAATTCCCATGCTTCCTCGGGTGCTGAAGAAGATCCGACAGTCTCCCTCAACTGTGATCGTGATAGCTCCATATTGGCCCAGGAGAACTTGGTTTTCGGACCTTCAGGAGATGTCCATTGCACACCCACTTCGACTTCCAGCCAGGGACGACCTCCTCCAACAAGGTCCCATCGTCCACCACAACCCGGGGCTGTTCGCTTTGACGGGATGGCTGTTGAGGCCACCATTTGGCGAAGACAGGGTTTGACAGAAGAGGTCATTGCCACGATGCTCAGATCACGCAAGGCCACTTCCTCCAAAGCTTATCATCGGGTGTGGCACAATTACTGGAAATGGTGCAAGGAAGCCCACTACTCCTTCCTTGAATGCAACGTTCCCAGAGTTCTCTCCTTCCTGCAAAGGGGACTTCAGCTAGGTCTCAAGTTAAGTTCACTGAAGGTTCAGGTCTCAGCTCTTTCGGTCTTACTCCAGACTCGACTTGCCATGGATGACTCGGTCCGCACATTCCTACAGGGAGTGGCCCATATTGCTCCGCCATTCCGTACCTCAGTACCAGGATGGGACCTCAACCTGGTGTTGGAGGCTCTTCTCGACCCTCCTTTCGAACCACTGGCGGTCATTCCAGAGAACATTCTGACTTGGAAGGTGGCGTTCCTGGTTGCCATCTCTTCTACCAGGCGGGTCTCCGAACTCGGTGCCCTTTCATGTGACCCTTCACTACTAGTCTTTCACAAGGACAAAGCAGTACTTCGTACAGTGCCTTCCTTCCTCCCCAAAGTCGTCTCATCGTTCCACATCAACCAAGAGATTGTCGTCCCGTCCTTCTGTCCGGATCCTAAGAATGCCAAGGAACGGCGTCTTCACAGTCTAGATGTGGTCAGAGCACTTCGCTGGTATCTTGAACGCTCCAAACCTTTCCGACGTTCTCAAGCTCTCTTTTTGCTTCCATCCGGCCCCCGTCGGGGCATGGCAGCTTCGAAGACGACAATTGCAAGATGGCTTCGGGAACTCATTCGTCACGCTTATCTTTCCAAGGGGAGACCTCCTCCAACATCCATTCGAGCTCACTCCACGAGAGCCATGGGAGCTTCCTGGGCATGGCGTAACTCGGCTTCTTTGGACCAGATCTGCAGAGCAGCCACTTGGTCCTCGGTTCACACATTCACCAAATTCTATAGCCTTGACACCTTTTCTTCTGCGGAAGCCGCCTTTGGCCGCAAAATACTGCACTCTGTGGTGCAGTAAGGTGTCTTAATTGCTATTCTTCCCGATTTCGCTCCCTCCCTGCTGTTCTGGGGCTGCTTTGTTAAGTCCCCTAGAGTCCCTGTGTCCCCCTGAGACGACAGAGAAAACAGGATTTTTTGTTACTCACCGTTAAATCTGTTTCTCTGTAGTCGATAGGGGGACACAGGGCTTCCCGACCCTAGCGAAATGTTGACCGTTTGGTCTTATGGAAAAGTTTCCTTGGTTTACCTGTTGCCAGTTGATTTTAATTTTTCTGCAGTCTCTTTGGTACCAACTGAGGTATGCTTACAGTATGTGGGGTTAAGCCTGTTCCTTGGCACGCCCCTTAAGTTTTTTTATTCTAAGTGTCCTGCCTCCTGGAGGGTGGAGCTTAAACCCCTAGAGTCCCTGTGTCCCCCTATCGACTACAGAGAAACAGATTTAACGGTGAGTAACAAAAAATCCTGTTTTTTTTTTTTATCCCCTGGCCACCAATGTATTATTTTAATACCCTATAGGCCCCTGCCACCAATGTTTTTTTTAAAAATATTTTATGGGGCCCCAATTCTTTGGGGCCTGGCGCCAATGTTTTTTTTTAAATAAAAAATGTTAGGTCCCAATTTGTTTTAACTTGTAAGGGGAGGCCCTTGCGCCAATGTTTTTTTTTAAATATTCTTTGGGGTCCAAATTTTTTTTTTACCTGTAAGGGGGGCCCTGGCACCAATGCTTTTTTAAAAAAACTTTTATGGGGGGCCCAGACGCCAATGTTTTTTTTAATTTATAAGTTGGCCCTGACCATCAATAGCTTTTTATAACTTGTGTGTGGGGGGGTTACTTTTTCAGCGCTGATGTCTGTGTGGTCTTTTAACTGTGATGTGGAGTGGGCGGGATCTGGGGTGGGGCTTGGGTGCCAGTGTGGGCAGGGTCCAGGGGACCCCGAAAATTTTGTTGTACAGGGCCCCGTGATTTCTAATGGCGGCCCTGCTTATGGGTTTCACTTTCTGATGTCAGAGAGCAATAACCGTAGCCTGAACAAACCCACCAGTTTACTTCAGCAGCACAAACATACTACACGTATGGGATAGTTACATAGATAGTTACATAGTTAAATTGGGTTGAAAAAAGACAAAGTCCATCAAGTTCAACCCCTCCAAATGAAAACCCAGCATCCATACACACACCCCTCCCTACTTTTAATTAAATTCTATATACCCATACCTATACTAACTATAGAGCTTAGTATCACAATAGCCTTTGATATTATGTCTGTCCAATTAATAATCCAAGCCATTCTTATAGTCATTAACTGAATCAGCCATCACAACATCACCCGGCAGTGCATTCCACAAACTCACTGTCCTGACTGTGAAGAACCACCTATGTTGCTTCAAATAAAAGTTATTTTCCTCTAGTCTGAAGGGGTGGCCTCTGGTACAATATACCTTATCCGGAGTACGGAATCCCGTATTTGGAAACTTGTTATCCAGAAAGCTCCAAACTACAGGAAGGCCATCTCCTATAGAGTTCATTTTAATCCAATAATTCAAATTCTTAAAAATTATTTAATTTATTCTCCGTAATAATAAAACAATACAGGTGTAGGTTCCATTATCTGGAAATTGAATGTCTAAAACTCGAACAAATAGTTTTTTTGCTAAAAAAAAACAAACCCCTCAAATGTCAGGAAGGCTAGTAACATCTTCAAATAGGCCACTGGACCTCTGCCATTGACTTCTACATGAACTCGGCAGGTTTTAGGTGGCGAATAGTTGAATTCAAATTGTTCCCAGGGTCCAGGTATAATAACTCTCTAATTCAACTCGAATTGGTGACCAAAAATCCAACTCGAAAATTCTAATCTGCCCCTTAGTTTTACAGGAAATATTACTCCCTGTCTTGACAGGTTTGTATGAAACACTTGCAGAGTTCTTCCACCAAGCCTCTGTTCTTTTATTAATTTCACATGAATTTTTCTAGTGTTACTGTCTCCCTATATATATTCCCTTTACTTCAAGAAATGTGTGGACAAATGTTTGCTTGGAATCATCCTTTAGTGATGTTTCACCCAATGAAATTCAATCCAATCTCTCGTTTGAACAACATGTGCACATGCTCAGTGGCACAATAATATCATTCTCTTTCTAGGGTTTCTCAACGCTAATAAGAGAGTGGCCGGGAGAGCTGTACAACAACAAAATAATTGTTCAAGCTTTAAAGGGTCACCTGAACAAGGATCCAGAGAACAGGACTTTACTGAAGGCTCTAGCTGAATTGTAAGTTTTTTTTTATATTATAACTGTACTATATCATCAGGGGCTCTACGCCAATGAGGCAAGTTGAGGCGCCCTCCTGGTTGCCAGCGGCGGCAAAAATGCCACTCTTGGTAACTAAGAGCTGAATTTCCTTTTTTCAACCCAGAAATTCGGCTCTTCTAGTGCAGAGAGCGCAATTGCGCTCTCTACACTAGCGACGTGGAACCACCCCGACCCCCGTCCCGCACTGAAGCTGAGTGACATTGGGAAGCGGCAAAAACTAAGGCCGCCTTGGGCGGCAAATTGGGCAGGATCGCCCCTGTATATCATATTCCTTAGTGACTAAATATCAGCACAGAATCAGAATTTGGTTTAAAGTACTGTGTTCGGCCGATTTCAGAATACTTTCCTTATCAGCACCCCATGGTTCCCTCTGAAAGCATATAGACAAATGGTGAACCTATTATCAATATATTTAAGGACATTGAGACATTTTGTGCCTTAAGCGACTGAAAAATGCTCTCCCCTTTAAACAAAACAGGGATTGTTTGTCCATATATTGCAATATATTTAAGATATTTCACATAAAAAAAATATTTAGTATGTTTTTCTAGATAAACAGTCCATATACCTCCAATGTTATGTCTTTGTTTTCCAGGCATACTTATGACCAGCGCTATGATGAAGCCCTTAATATTTATCTCAAACTCCGGCACAAGGAAGTATTTGATCTGATACACAAGCACGACCTGTTTAGCTCTATTAAAGACAAGATTGTTCTTCTCATGGACTTTGATACAGAGGTGAGTATTAGGTTTATTTAATAAATTATCCAAAATCTTTAGGCATTTTCTACTTGCTTACTTCCTGCTACACATGGGCTTGTCTACTTACAGTCATGTGATTGTAGCTCAGCCTCATCTGAGTAACAGCTAGGACATAGGGTTCCTCATACAGACTATTCCCCAAAGTACCACTCGCCAACATTTTGGTGTAAGACGACATGTAAAAAGAACAGGCAGTATAAAATGCAGCAGGGCATTATTTGGAAATACACTTTTGGCAAATATCACTACATTTATCATGCAGAATTGCACAGGTTACTGTTCCTTTATATAGTGAATAAAGCACCCCCTCTTGAAATAATATAATAATATTATAAGTTACTGAGGAGTTCCATGACCATATAAAAGCACAAGGCTGAAGGTTTCCGAGGTTTCAGTGAGTTTCAGTGAGTCATGTGACAAAAATGACATCACGAAGCTCTGATTATAACTGATGACATCACTAAGCACTGTTCGTTTTTAAGGATATAATTTACAGGATATTCATGGCTCTTGTGTATTATATTTATAAACCTATAATCAGAAATATTCAGTTTCTTTTTCTTTTACAGAAAGCTGTTGACATGCTACTGGACAATGAAGATAAAATTTCTGTGAGTTGATCTCTTGGGTATCTTCGCCTGCAACATACAGTATATGGCAGAAAGTCATTGTATTATTAAAGTGTTTTTTTTACTTTTAAATTAACATTGAGAATGATGTAGCGAGTGATATTTGCAATTGGTTTCCATTTTTTATTATTAATGGTTTTTGAGTCATATCACTTTTTAGTCAGCAGCTCTCCAGTTGCAGTTTTGGCAATCTGATTGCTATGGTACAAAGTTCCCTAGCAACCATGCATTGATTTGAATAAGAGACTGGAATATGAATAGGAGAGGCCTGAATAGAAAGAAAAGTAATAAAATAAGTAGCAATAACAATAAACATGTAGCCTTACAGAGCATTTGTTTTTAGATAGGGTCATTGACCCCCATTTGAAAACTGGAAGAGTCAGAAGAAGAAGGCAAATAATTGAAACTATGAAAAAGAAAAAATAAGGCCAATTGAAAGGTTGCTTAGAATTAGCAATTCTGGCCCAGCTCTGGTTCAGTTCACAGTAAAAATGGATGGATGTGGGCAGTGATGTAACTTGGAAAGAAATTTTACCGGCTCACCTGCAACAGTATTTGATACAGGGGATGACATATTTGCACAATTATATAGTGAATAAAGTGCCCCCTATTGAAAAATATAAGGATATTATAAGTTACCGAGGAGTTTCATGACCATATAAATATATGAGGCCGAAGGCCGAGTGTTTTTATACAGGTCATGGAACTCTGAGGTGACTTCAAATATCTTCATATTTTCCAACAAGGGGTACTTAGTTTATTATAATACACAAGTTTTAGTGAGTCATGTGACAAATTACATCACAATTCACTGTTTATAACTGATGACATCACTAGTCACCGTTTAAAAGGATATAATTTATAGGATATTCATGGCTTTTGTGTATTATATACTTATATGCTGCCGTTAATGTGTGTGTGTGTGTGTATATATATATATATATATATATATATATATATATATATATATATATATATATATATATATATATACACATACATACTTTGTGGAATTAATATTTTTATTTGCATACATTTATTTTTTATGTTTTTAAAAAATAATTCTGTCTTTTGTAGATTGATAAAGTTGTGAATGAGTTAAAGGATAGACCGGAGCTGCAGCATGTGGTGAGTTTCCTACTTATTGCCTGTAAACCTAAATTAGTCTCATTATTGATTTGATTTCTTTTAGAAATGAGTTGAAACACAATAGTTGCCTCTGGTGCTATATGGATAATCCATAGAAACTGTATAAATATATATCATTCCTGCAGCAAGCTATTAAAGATGTGACAACATATTCCTGCCCCCTTTCATTTGTTTCTAGTACCTGCACAAACTGTTCAAAAGAGACCATCATAAAGGCCAGAAGTACCATGAGAAGCAAATCAGCCTGTATGCAGAGTTTGACCGCCCAAATCTACTGCCTTTTCTTAGAGACAACACACATTGTCCACTGGAGAAGGTAAGTAGCTTCACTCATGAGATAAGGGTAGGGACACACTGGGCGATTTGGGGAGTTTTAGTCGCCTGGCGACTAATCGCCGCGACTTTTCTCCCCGAATGCCTCCCCTCGCTCTGCGCCTGGCTAAAATGAAAAATCGCCTGCGCTAATCACACGCGGCGATTCGTTTTCCGAAATCGCCCGAAGTTGCCTCACGAGGAAACTTCGGGCGACTTCGGAAAACGAATCGCCGCGTGTGATTAGCGCAGGCGATTTTTCATTTTAGCCAGGCGCAGAGCGAGGGGAGGCATTCGGGGAGAAAAGTCGCGGCGATTAGTCGCCAGGCGACTAAAACTCCCCAAATCGCCCAGTGTGTCCCTACCCTAAAGGTTTAGGCGTTATACAAATACTGTATAGGAAAAGTACTCTTATATACTACAGGTATGGGATCTGTTATCGGGAAACCCGTTATCCAGAAAGCTCCGAATTATGGCAAGGCCATCTCCCATAGACTCCATTTTTTCGAAATAATCAAAATTCATAAAAACAATTTCCTTTCTTTCTCTGTAATAATAAAACAGTAGATTGTACTTGATCCAAACTAAGATATAATTAATCCTTATTGGAAACAAAGCCAGCCTATTGGGTTTATTTAATGCTTACATGATTTCCTAGTAGACTTAAGGCATGAAGATCCAAATCACGGAAAGATCCATTGTCCGGAAAACCCCAGGTCCCGAGCATTCTGGATAACAGGTCCCATACCTGTGTATATATATATATATATTATATACACAATGACCAACCACATGGATCTGAACAGTCTTGTTGTTTGTATAGCAGAGCAGCTTACAGTATGTGGCACAAAATAATTCTTGATTGCAATCAGATTTACTAGACATATGTTGATGGCTGATACATTCCTTTCTATCATAGGCGCTTGAAATCTGCCACCAGAGAAATTTTGTGGAGGAAACTGTATTTCTTCTAAGTAAGTGCATTAATAATCTGCAATCTGTAATCCAGCCTACTCCAGGGGGGGGGGGGTGTGGGTGTGGGTGGGTGTGTGGGTGTGTGGGTGTTAGGTTTCTGCCTATGACATAATCTGCACGTGTTTATTTATTTTTACGATGTTGACCTTTATCATTAGGTGAATAATTATGGATTTCCATAATTAACGTTGATGGATTTCACATGGGGTGCAACAGTGCACTGCTTGTTCTTGTGATTGCTCTCTACAATCCATCTTTTTTTTGCTTGTGTCCCACAGGTAGAATGGGCAACAGCCGGAGGGCTCTACAAATGATCATGGAAGAGCTGAAAGATGTGGACAAAGCCATCGAGTTTGCTAAGGAGCAGGATGATGCAGAATTGTGGGAGGACTTAATCTTGTATTCTATTGATAAACCACGTAGGTGGAGTATATCAGTCATTTGGCTTATGTTTCATGTCTCTCTAACTGAATGTTTCCAGTTAGTATTCATGTCTGATATCAAGCCACAAACACAACAGTAAAAAATGGATAGTATATTTGGCCAATGGCAACTTCCATAGTACACGGGGACCTGGTTATTAATTAATAGGAGTTTATTCATTATTACCCAGTTTCGTTTTTCACTGAACTGTTCCTTTAAAGGAGAAACAAACCCTTAAAAGAATTAAAAAAACACTACCTCCCTACCCTACATAGACCCTCCTCCCCAGCCTAGCTGCCCCCGGGTTAATGCCCCTAACCCTTTACTTACCCCTCCATGCAGATTTTGTCCAGCGGAGTTCATGGGCACCATCTGCAGCCGTTTCAGTAATCTCCGGAATGAGACCGTGATTCAGGAATTTTCATGAGTTTCGGCGCATGCTCCGACTGCACATTCGCCGGTCTCATTCAGAAGATACCAAAGAGAAGAAGATGGCACCCGTGAACTCCGCTGGACAGAATCTGCTATGTAGGGTAGGGGGTAGGGTTTTTTTTTTATCAAGGGGTTGTTTCTCCTTAAAGAGGGGCTTGGATAATTTCTTAAATAAACCTAATACTCATAGGGTATTGTGATACAGGTATGGTACCTATTATCCAGAATTCTTGGGACCTGGGGTTTTCCGGATAATGGATCAGCCCATAATTTGGATCTACATACCTTATGTCTACTAGAAAGTCATGTAAACATTAAGGGGATTATTTATTAAATTCTGAATGGAAAAAACACTGAAAAAAAATTTCACTAGAAAACTCGAATTTTTAGTGGAAAAAAACTTTTTTCGTTATTTATTATACCCTGATGCTGCAAAAAGCCCGAATCCAAAAATCCGTCATCTCAGATCAGTTGAGGCTTAGGTTTTCGCTCAATTTTATCAAGTGTTTCCGCAATCTGATTAAATCGAGTTCATTTATTAATAAATAAGGCAACATTGGGCATAGGAGTTTGGTCGTGTAAACTAAAGCTTTCAATAAGGATTAAATATATCCTAGATTGGTTCAAGTACAAGGTACTGTTTTATTATTACAGAAAAGAAAAATTGAATTGTTTGGATAAAATGTAGTCTATGGGAGACGGCCTTTACTTTATTTGAAGCTTTCTGGATAATGGGTTTCCGGATAACACATCCCATACCTTGTACTATAACCTACCTATATTTATCCTATTGTACAAACCTTGAACTGGGTGTAATTGAATTAAAAAGACAATTTTTATTGAAGAAAAACATCTAATTTTTCTTTTAGAAAGGATTAATTATGTTTACAACTGGTGATTGTTTAGGTTTCATAAAATCATATCTGTTTCATCAACAGCATTTATAACTGGGTTACTGAACAACATCGGGACCCATGTCGACCCGATACTTCTGATTCATCGTATAAAAGAAGGAATGGAGATTCCCAATCTAAGAGACTCGCTCGTTAAAATCTTGCAGGATTACAACCTCCAGGTACAGTAAAAACAATGGATTATATTGTGTCATTATCAGTGAAGAGAAGTAGATAATTAGACATAATAGAATCAGAAGAAACTACCAAAAAACATTGGCTTCAAGGGAGGGCCCCCATTTTTGCAGAAGTGATCCTTATTTATGGACATTTTTTAGCTCCTATTATTGATTATATGAACACATGATCCTCATAGCCACCTAGCTAGAGTTTTGCATAATTGCCAGGAGATAAATAAGAAACAAGCTCTAATTCTCAAGTGAGCCATCAGAGTGGGACTTTTATTGCGGTTTTATTACTGTTTTGCTATTAACGGCAAAAACTTTAAAATGACACCCAATTCTACATGCAGGTGTTAAGAGATATGGTGGATAGAGGAGGTGAGGTTCAGAAACTGATGGTCGTTGTGAAGTAGGTGTTGGCTGTGAAGGGCTTTTTTTATTGGGGCCCCCTATTATTGTTGGTAGAGCCCACCATCCAGGGGCTCCAGGTGACCTGTGTATCAATAATTGGGCTTCCCTATGGGGAAGTAGTCTGGGGACCCATGATTCATGATATATATAATTTTAAAAGGGTGGTTTTAAGCATATATATATATATATATATATATATATATATATATATATATATATATATAAAACAAGGGAAAGTTGTGCTCACCACTAATTTTTAAAACCATTAGGCGGGAGTGCAATGAGGCTGTGACAACAAAATACATATAGAAAAATACAAGAGTCCTCTGCACTCAACCCATTATCAATATATTTAAGACAGAGACATTTTGTGCATACTGCTACTGAAAAATGCCTTACCCTTTAAACAAAACAGGGATTGTTTGTCCATATATTGCAATATATTTAAGCTGGCCAACTATATTATATAATGCACAAGAGCCATAAATATCTTGTAAATTATATCCTTATAAACGGTGACTAGTGATGTCATCAATTATAAACGGTGAGTAGTGATGTCACATGACTCACTAAAACTTTGTATTATAATAAATAAAGTACATATACACGTGTGTGTGCGTCCATAGTGATAAGTCAAATCAACTGTATTTTCTTTTTCCTTGAATATTTTTCGCTGGTCATATGACTGACTTTCTCAATTCAGAATGTCCTGTACAAACATACTTGTGGTTATATAACCTGGAATCTTACTCCAATCAGCATAATCTGTTTAGTATAAGCAGCCTGGAGTCAGAGGTCTCATGGACACAAGGGGCAGATTTATCAAGGGTCGAATTTCGAGTTTATGGGAGTATCTAAAAACTCCCATCAACTCCCATCAACTTGAAATTTGGAAAAAAAATGACCGATCGAAATTAATTTTAAAAAACTTTTTTTTTTTTTTAAAAAAAACAAACGGGTGAATAGGGTCGAGCTGCAAACTCGATTCGATTCAAGTTTTTTCACCAAAACAATTGATTGTAGGAGGTCCCCCATAGACTAAAACAACAATTTGGCAGGTTTTAGATAGCGAATAGTCAAACTCTTAAATGGACAGTACATGATAAATTTCAAAGTTCGAATTTCTCATTTTTTTTAACCCGAATCAAATTTGGACTATTCCAAAAATAAACTCAAAAATCTCATTTAAAAATTCGAATTTTCAAGGGTCGAATTTCGAATTTGAAAAAAACAATTGAACTGAAAAAAGTGTTTGGAAGGTGAACGACTGTTAATTGGCTTCACGATTCCCCCAATTTTTCTTTACCAGCCTCTACAATCGCTTTCACTGCCTCTGCAATGTATAATACAGGGATCTCTCATGCCCAGTTTTTTTATCCTTATGTTTTTATTTTATGTCTTGTTTAAAAAATACACCAGTGACTGTATAATTTAACCCGTATGCCTTGAAAAACCTTACATTTTTTTCCAGATCTTACTGAGGGAGGGATGCAAAAAAATCCTGGTGTCAGACTCTTTGTCGTTGTTAAAGAAGTTGCACAGAACCCAGGCCAAAGCCATGCTGGTGGATGGTAGGTATCATATTGTTGAAGAATTTTAACTTTATCAATAAAAATGGATCTACGAAACTGACTTTATTTTCCTGTATATCACAACTGGCAGCACCATAGACGCTGCACTTGCTGCCATTCAGATGCCGCTAAGTTATGGTGATGGATAAAGTGTCAATGGGCTACATTCTAGCCATTATATCAGTTTTATATCTTGAGGATTCTAGTGGGTCCTGCCCGTGTTCTCTGGTTTACCGCAGGTGCGCTATGGCTGCTGATGACGCATGTTAACTAATAGGGATGGGTGAATTTTTTCACCTTGTTTCGCCACAGAAATGACGCCCATAGACTTGTATGGCGTCGCCCATAGACTTTATTGGGTGTCAGCGACATTTCGCCAGTGGCAAATTTTTGGCAAAATGAAACGGGTCAAATTCGCCCATCCCTACTAACTAATGATGTGCGGGCGGGTTCCTGCACAAGATCTTTGGGCCGCGGATGGGTCCGGGTTGAGCTCTTCTTCTGTTCTCCCCACACTGCCGGCAGTGCCGGATTTCATAGGTGGGCGCCGCTAGGCCGCGCAGTCCGAGTGCCTGCCCACATTCCCCCCCCCTCCCCACAGTGCTGTGCTCCCTGGAAAGTGGCTGGGTGGCATGCCGCCCCTCATTTTTTGACGCTCTAGGCCCCGGGCCTTTGTGGCCTCGCCACAAATCCGGGCCTGACTGCCAGCTTCTGGCCCCTAAATCTATAGACTTGCGCCCTCCCCCGCCCCTTTTGTGACATCCCTGCAGGGCAGACGAGGGTCTATAAATAGAGGGGGAACAGTGGGCCAGGCAGGGTGCAGGTTGGGAGGGGGCGGGTTAGGGTCAGGTGCGGGACAAGAAATTCTCGACCCGAACACCACTAATGCTAACACATACAAACTGGGCACATGGACACA